>NW_026729098.1:0-207000 GCF_030272615.1 Cryptomeria japonica
ATTTTGATCTGAGTTATGGGAAAGGTTTCTATTGTGATAAAGATGCTTCTTGATCATGTCCTAACTTTTTGGTAGTGTTGCAATGGTTGGCGTGCTATTATAATGGTCCTATTTAGATCTGGTTAGACTTTATGTTATTTCACTAAGGGTTTTTACCTATTGTTGGATTTTGGTCTTAGCCAAAATTCAAGTGGATGTAATTGTTTAGGAACTTGAATTAGGTCCATGATATGTAATATAAATCATAATATTGGTCTAGTGGTATCATGTGATGTAATTTTTATAATTATGGGTTTATGGGTTTAGGGTCTAGCTGACCTTGTCAATAAGGTTGATGATCTGTATTTATAGCTGACTTATTCATGTAATCGTGGAATGGTTTTTGGGATCGGTGGTTATATCTGCATTATCAAAGAAAGGATTATGTTGAAATAGAGTCATATCAAATTTGGTGAAGGATTTGCATTGCAGGGTAGACATTGTGGTTAACCAAAATTGTATTAAATATTAGTAGATTCTACTTTCATAGTTTATTAGTTCCAAATTATAGTCCAATGCTTTGTAAGTTAGTGAGACTTTTCTTGTGATGAGCAATGCACTCTAGGTGGTTGGCCTGATTGCAAGGTTAATCCCCATTGTAATTATTTCACATTCTCCTACAAAAGTATAATCTAATTCTGGGAAGGCTTTCCCACCATAGTTTATCCCCTTACAAATTTTTCCACATCAAAATATTTGTGTCATGTGTTTTGTTCTCTCATGGTTTATCTTTCATTATGTTATGCTCTAATATAAAGTTTAAAATTGAATTAACTATTGTACTTGTGAGAAAACTATTTCACCCCCGCCCCTCTTAGTTTTCTCCCGATATCAGAGCATTCCAACATACCTGACTACCACCTTGCATATTTAAGTACATTAAAAAAATTCAGGCAAATGCATGTTGATCATGCCAAAATTCCAAAAATTGAAACAAAAAGAGAGATATCTCCAAAGGCTCTGACAAAACCAACATCCATCTCCTCAAGCACTACTAACTTAGGTTCAATGTCATCCTCCTCCTGTATATTATGCTAACTTTCTTTAGCATTCTAACAAAGAACTACTTTCAACACCACAGGGCAGTCCATCCCAGACTCTGCGTGGACCTCCAAGTAAGCCATTTCCTTCGAGAGAGAATCATCATTTAGAATCTATTATTCACCTATACATACCATTACGCGTCCAAGATCCCTTGATCAAGATCTTGAACCACCACAAAATTATTAACCTCAACTCCTGCTCGCAATGACATGTAGGAATTTTGTGACAATGGGGTATGCAAATCGGCATCAATATTATCCAGGACAACATCAATCTCACAGAGAAAATAGTTCTTGAAGATCATTTGAGCTATTTTCTTTACTCATTACTTACTCACCCCCATATATACTAGCATGATGATAAACATGGCTAGGATATCAGAGTTTACCCAGTACTTGTGTTAAGCTCTGATAAAATCCCCATCCAAAATTCTTTTTACAATATGCAGTATTAGCGGGTGCTTCATGGCCATGACTGCTAGGAGATGATTATTAGAAATTTCCCCCAAGAAGGTCATCTATCAGTTGGTGGACTCCAGCATTACAGGCATATCCATCCCTAGAAACCCTAGCACCCTATGCCCAATCACACCGCTATAGCTCAAATTCACTAGGCAGTATGCAAAAAATAAGAATGGGTTGCTATAAATAGACCAAGCTTACATTCTAATGTTTGCAAAGGTGACATTAGATGATTGCCTATAAAGTAAGGAAAACAATTATCTCATTGATCAAGAAGGATGAGGGTGATGTGTCATGTGGGAATAACAAGCATAGTTGAGGTATGATGTTTTCATGGTACTATATGATCATGTAGTGATAGACTGTGTCGCCGCTTTAGCTAGACTATATGTTATCACATTCCCTTCCTGGTAGATATGACTTATACGAAATTCCTTCAAATCATTCAAAAGAATGATTAGATTGGTCGGAGCCATTGGTTGAGGATCCAACATGGAGTTTCATTTTTCCTAATCGCATTTACCACATTTAGGGAGTCACCTTCCAAATGGATTTTTTGGGCCTTAGTACAAATCCAAACCTATAGGGCATGTAATATAGCATGAAACTCTACTAAAGTGTTTGTAGAATGATGAATGTGTTCTGAAACTTTAATTAGGGAATTTTTGAATTCATCACAGATAACACACCCAATGCCACTAGGGCCTGGGTTGCCCAAAGAAGCCCTGTCGAAATTAATCTTGATCGAGCTAGGATCAGGTGTATCCCATTGAACCAGGGGTCTAGATAAAAGTGGGGGGTTGGAGGAACTGTTCCCAAACAAAGGTAGAACAGAAAGACTTGGGAAGGTGAGTTTTAGTCTACAATCCTAACCTTTGTATACATTTCTCTTTAATGTCTTCCCTTTTGTAGATTCATTGATTAGAGAAATCAAAGAGGTTTCTATCTTCTGACATAGGGCCTCTGAAGCCCTGAGCTTGTCCTAAAAAATGCACCTATTGCGCTCCTTCCATATTTTAAACTAGACATGAATCCCAACTTGGAATGGGCAATAAAGGTTTAATTTTTGCATTAAATTACACCAACACTTTAATCTAGTGTACTATTAATAATTATACATTAGTAAAAATAGATGACTAAGAAGCCTTTTATATTTTTTTTTCATATTTTATAATGCTATTTTTATTTTCAATTTTTGTTTGTTTATAGAAACCCGTATAATTTATTGCTATATTTTCATTATTTTTAATACCTGTAAATTTTTGTGATATCTCGTCCTTACTTATTTTTAGATTATTTTAGTTATTATCCGTTCCCTTTCTCTTTTTTTCTCAATTTGGATAAAATATAAAATTATTATAGTTTTATTATTTTTCTCTCTTTTTTTGTGTTAATCATTTCTTTCTAATTCTTTTATATTTGAATTATTATCTTACTATATATAAATATTGCATTAAACTTATATATATATATATGTATATGTATTTATATATGTCTATGAACAGTGATTAGTTTTAAAAAAGTCATTTTCCTCCCCTCTTGTTGATGCTCTTGAGGCTCTTTTAGCTCCTTCCTCTGCTCTGTTTGCCCCTGCGCTTGGGCGGTGTCTGCTTGGGTCCTCGAACTTGTCAAGCCTCCCTCCCATCGGTGCCTTTGACCTTCATGACTCTTCTCTCCCTCCTCCCTATGCACCATTTGGTTGCTGATGGAGGCTCTCTTCTGTCTTCACCCATGCCCTCTACGTAGGGGTTTCATGTTGGGTCCCCCACGACTGGTGTCTCTGACCCAATTTTGGATTTGGAGGTGCTTGTTACTACTGCTAGGGATGCTTCAGGTGAAGATGCTCTGCCCATGCCCTTTGCTGGAAAGCGTAGGTTTTCTTAGCTGGCTAAATATGCTGCCCAGTGCTCTAAAGGGGTTCATCCTCTTCCTTGTGCCAAGACCTCTCCTATTGTTGTTTGTGGCCTTGAGGTTATGAAGAGTGTTGACTTCTATCAATGCATCTCTTTGGTCTGCAAATTTACTGGGTTTTGGCCTTCCATCCCAAACCTTCATCATTGGGTGAGTGGTTCTTTAAGCCCATTATTTCTTATGGCATTGAGCTTTTCCCTTGTGCTAACGGTTTTTTTGTTGCCTCCTTTACCTCTACTCATGATCATGATTTGATTTTGGGTAAGCTATGGACTTAGGGGGATCACTCCCTCTCTATTAAGCCCTGGACTCTTTCCTTCAACCCCCTTACAAAATCTCTCTCTGTTTCTCCGGTTTGGGTCCACCTCCCTTATCTCCCCCTCCATTTTTGGGAACCTTCTTGTTTTGAGGCCATCAGTAACTCCATTAGAAACTTCTTGAAGGTTGATGATGTCACATTCTCCATGGGTCATTCTACCTTTGCTCGCCTATTAATTGATGTTGACATATCTCTGGCCCTCCCTAGGAATGTGGTTCTTATGGTTGGGGATAGGCCTTGGACTCAACCGTTGGATTATGAAGGCCTCCCTTTTCGCTATTGAAGGTGTCCCTCAATGGGTCACCTTGCTTCTGACTATTCTCTCTCTCATCGCAAAGGTGTTGCTACTTGGTGCAAGGATCCTACAGAAGACCAATTGACGATTAATGCTTTAGATTTTTTTTCAGTTGACTCATCTCAAGATGAGGTGCCTCTTACTGTTGATGAAGCCCTGATTGATGTTACTATTGTTGCGGACCCTTCCGCCTCCTTGGTTCCTACACTCGTTGCTCCTGCTCCTCACCTTCACTCTGCTCTTGCTGACTGTTCTCTTTCTGCTACTCAACTACAATAGTAGAGTGGCAGTGACTATGTGGGAGTCTTCCCCGCTTGATTCTTCTTTGAAAGTTCCTAATGATAGTTTTTCCTAGATGGTTGTTTGTCGTAGGTGGAAAGAAAAATCTAACCCCCTTTCCCAAGCCCCCCCATGTCATGTTTCGGGTTTCCCTCCCCACTCTTGATTTGGGTTGGGTTGTTGATGGTTCTTGAGGTTGGTTTGGCCTGTCCAACTTTATTCTTTTGGGGTTTGCACCCTTGCTTGGTCTATTTAATTTTGATAGCCTTCAACTTTGTAAAGGGTCAGCACCCTAGTTAACGCTACTTTAAAAAAAAAACAATTATTAATATTATATTTTATGAAATATAAAATTGTTAAAGGCTATCAATATTTGTTTATATAAATATATATTCAAAAACTAAAGAATTATATAATTAAAATCTCTATAACTAAAAATAATAAATTCTTGACAATGAATTAAATGCAACGCACCTTTTGCATTGTTATTCCCTTTCTAATAAGCGACTGGTATTTTTTTAACATATCAACACTTAAATTTATATTTTTTCTATCTTTTGCTTACTTGAAGTGGTGATATAATATTATTTCCTTGATTACCGATGATTTTTTAAAAAGATTATTTTGATGCCGATACATTATAATATAAATGTTGAATTTATAGGCAGACGATGTAAGACAAAATAAGCTCGTCTATAAGTTTTAAAATAATATTCCCCTTTTCTGCTCAGTAGACATTTCAAAACTTACCAAATGGGATCATAGTGAATTTTAAAACTCAAGTCTATAGATATCTGACAGATAGTATTAAATACAAGTCAGATTATTAAAAAAAATTAAATTCAAGACTATAAGATTTTTGTTTAGAAATTTTAATTCTGTTTCTATAACTTTAACTTCTCCAAGCCAAAGGAAAAAAACAACAAATCAATTCCGACAACAGACTAATCTTAGTGTCGCATGACTGCACTTGCAACCTAAACATTCATATAATACTCCCATCACATTCTAAACATTCATATTTAACAATTGAGCTGATCTAATTAGGCATGACAACACCTATCTCCAACACACAAAAAAGAATGATTCAGAAGATTGTTCAATATCTGAGACCAAAAATGGAAAAAGGAGGAAGAAATGCATAATTAAGCTTCCTTTGCACTTGAGGATGATTCAAATTTCAGTTGCCTCTTTCAACCTATTTTTAACATTATGGGGCAAGTATTGCCTTGCAGCCACTTCGGAAGATTGGTGTAGTAACTGTAGAGGGGGTTTCTGCAATGACACTTTCTAGATCCTTAAACGCTTTCTCCAAGCATATTAAATACATTAGGAACACCAAGGTTTACCTCTATCATTTCAATTTCTTTCGGTGCTAAATGTCTTAGCAAAGCCTACCATCACCCATGGATTTGTCCCGTATATACTGTCTATTTTTTATGTTGAATCTACTTCATTCCTTCTCATTCAACTCTGAGTCATCTGAATCATATAAGTTTGTGCAATGAATGTCAAATTTATCCTCTCTATATTTCATGTTGAATCCACTACATTCCTTGTGGTTCAACTCTGATTCATCAGATCTATGGACCACGATCTATAGATAGTTTTCTCACTACTCCAGTTGAGCCATCTGGCTGGTTTTTCTTAACCTTCCTAGCATATCAAGTCATACAAATTTAAGTCTCACTACTGTCAATCCATTTGTCTTAAATTAATCCTAATCTAATCGACCAAGAAATGCGATACACCTGATACACCTCTTCTTGAAGTAACTAGTTTTTTGTGAAAAAAAAAAAGATAAATTATAATATTGTCTACAAATATTGAGAATGAGTCAATTGGACTAAAAAATACAAACTACAATAGCATGAGGGCATGAAAATGACCTGCAACATTATAAGAAAATATAGGTTTCAAGCTAAAAGCGAGTGGTTCAGAAAGAAAAGACTTAAACTAAGATAAGCCCAACTAAGATAAACTCTAAATGTAAAATAAATAGTGTCCTAATTCAAAACTCAGTGGAACTTTGTAAATCCCAAAGCTCACATTTGTAAATAGCTGCCTCACTTTTCATCACTTTTGCACTACATAATTCAATCAATTCCTTTCCATTTAAAATAGGAAGAGGGGATCAACTTATCGTTCCCATTTCATTCATAATTCTATCTCCTCCTTTGTAGGTTGAATCTAATGAATTTTCCTCTCCTCTTCCAATGTAATAGGTGAAAAGTGTTTGAAGGGAAATCCGTAGTGAAACTCTCATCTCTCATTGGAGGGAAAGGGTTCATTTCCTCTTGATCTCTCATTCACATAGTTATCACCCACCAATACATTTTGGTGACATTATAGTTTGGTGAACCCGATGTCTTGCATGCTTTCCTTTGAACAAAATTTCATATTTTTCATTCGTAAGTTTAAATTTTCTGCAAACTTAGTGGTTAAATCATTTGCTTGTGGTTATCTTAGATCTAAAAATTGTTTTGTTTATCAAATTCAATTTCCTCATTGTCTCATTCAATTTGCTAAACAAATTTACAAAATTAAGAGTTTACTTGTGAAAACCTTAATTTTTGAAAACTATCTTAAATTTCTGCAAAAATTTGATTTTCATTTAATTTTCAGATTTTTGATTGTTCTAAGACTTGTTGTCATTCCTACATTTCAAATTTTTAATTTCCCTCCCTTTTCCGAAAATTCAAATTTCAAAATTAAGTGGTTAGGTCATAAAACCCCATTTTTCAAATTTAATTGGATTTTGTGCAAATTTTAATGAATTTCATTCCAATTCAAATTTCTAAACATTTTTCAAGGTGTCCCTATCCATTAGGTTTGACATTTTTCAAATTTGTAATTCAATTCCTCTTTTTCTTCAAAACCCTAATAGGGTCCTATTTTTACATTTCAACCTTAATTTCGCTCATCTAGAAATTGTAAAATTTGTCACGTTTTTGGGGTTAGCTTTGAAATCTTTGTAATATATATCTCTCAAAATTTTAAAAAAAGTTGGTCGGACCATGTGCATTCCCACTATGGTCCTTGGTTTTTTTCTTTAAATTTCAAGACACTGTTATGAATGTATTTAATAGCCTAAATCCAGAAGATTGGCTAATTTTATTGATCTTTTATCCCTCTAGAATCAGAAATAGCTCAAATATTCAACATTTCAAAATTGAAGAAATTTTTAAAAATTAAGAGGTTAAATATAGCTTGCCCTGATTGTAAAAACTCTGATTTTAAAATTAAGTAGTATTCCCTTCGCCCTAATTTTAAAATTCCAATTTCCTTTCATTTTTGGAAATTATGTCATCCTCTTTCTCCAACCAAGTTCAAATTGTTTAATCAATATTTTCTTAAATTTAGTATTACTCAATTTTGTAATCTTTGTTCCTATACTTCAAAATTCAAAATTCAAAATTCAAAATTTAAAATTCAAATTTTCCATCTAGTGCATGAGTTTCCCACTATTAGTCCTACCTATACTATCCCCATTAGACGAAGCATTAGAATTAAGGCCTCCAAAGGTTTATTTACTAAGGAGATGGAGCAGAATTTGGGTTCCTTCTTTAATGAGGATCATGCTAATTATTCCCATCCTAATCATGTGCCTATTCTCCCAATTGATGACTCCCATAATGAAGAAGAAGATTTAACTAGAGTCTCTATAGATCAACTTTCCACAATGGATAATCAAATTGATAACTTTCAACAATGGATATCCCAAGAATACCCTAATAGTTAAACTCTTCCATTAAATGAAAGACTTAAGCACACGATTCAAAGTGATAAGAATGTAATTGATATATTGCATGGCATTGCACATATTGTTGATTCTAATGTCATGACTATCAAGAGTTGTGTTGAAACCTTGAACACAAGTCAATCTTTCAATTCCTTTGACTACTCTTATGACAAGTATTCCTAATTTTACCTCCAACATCATGGCTACTTCAACTCAAAATGTCATCCCTACAACAATTAGTCATGGGGGAAATCCCTCTTCTTAATTTAATACTCCATCTTTACCAATGTCTTTCATAAGTATTCATGTTATACCTCAACCAATAAATGTGACACAAGGGGGCCATTTCTTCAACAACTTTGTTCCTCCTTTAACTGTCACTTTTCCTACCCAATCATCACCTATGCCTACTTATCATAATATCCCATCTTTTTATTTTCAATTAATTCCTTCTTTCAATAACATCACACCACCTTCTCAATCAACTATGCTTAACATCAATTCTTCTATCGAAGTGATAATTAACAATCTTTTTCAGACTATGCCTTCCTTACAACAACAAATTGCTTGTATGAGTCAATCCAAGTTTGGTGTGACCACCTTTGATGTTGCGAGCCCACTTTCTCTTGATATTGTTAAAGTTGGGCAAACAAAACATGTTGAGATACCTCAACTAGAACTCTATAATGGAAAAGGTGATCCTCTTACACATGTCAAAACATTTCAAACCTTGTGTGCCAATTTTTCTTATGATCAAATATTGCTTGCAAAATTGTTTACAAGAATACTAAGAGATAAGGCTTTACAATGGTATTGCTATTTTCCTTATTATTCTATCACTTCCTTTCAGCAATTAGCAAATGCTTTCATCCAACAATTTCAAAACAACATTGGTCCTAAAATCACTTTGACTTATTTAATGTATTGTAAGCAAGGTTTTAACTAAAAAGTGACCGATTTCATTGGTAGATATAAGAATTTATTTTCTCAAATTTATTTTCATGTACCTGATAATTATATTCAACGAATTTTTATTTCTAGTTTACAAATAGATATCAAGGAAAAGCTTCTTTTATTTGAGTTTACTTCATTTCCACAATTGTGTGCAACACTCTACAATTATCAACTTTGTGTGAGTCAAATGGAGCAATCCACTCCTTTGGCTCTAAGTGATAAGGGCGAGAGTGTTCAACAACCTTTTATGAAGTTAAAACCGAAAAAAAGATTCATCAAGTTTAATGATACAATCAACAACAACAATGTGATTGTTACAACAGGTGTGCCTTCTATTTCTAAATTTTTGCAAAGAGAAAGACAATTTACTTGTTTGAATGAGTATTTACATAGTATTATGTCTCAGTTGTTGCAAAGAAATGTTATCAAAATTCCTCCTATAAAACTAGTTGATCCTTCTAAACTTGCATTCCCCTATTTTAATAACAATTCATTCCGGTAATTTCATCGTCAGCCTAGACATGATATTGAGAAATGTTTTGCATTAAAAAATAAGATTCAATATTTGATTGATAATAATACTATATCTGTGGTAGGTGTGAATGATAAAGGGAATAAATCAGTAGCTCCTCCTAATCAAAATCTTAATATTTTCATTGATCCCTTACCTTCTCATACCCTCTAACGTTATTGAGATTGTGCCTAATTCTTTCTATTCTAAGGAATTCACCTCTATCGTTCTGAACTTGGTAAATATGGTACAAAAACAAGATACACCTAAGGATCCTTGTATTACATTTGACCCTATTGATACCATTACATCACCTGATGGCCCTTTATACATAGTTGCGAAGGTTAAGGATATACCTTGCCGTGGTGCCCTTATTGATCCCTCTTTCATGGTTAATGTCATCACTGAGTAGTATATTTTCACTTTACGATTGCATAAACCAATATATGATGCCTCTAATGTGGTTGTGATGTTATTTTATGGCTTCTCTTGTCCTACCATTGGCTCTATCACCCCTCCTATTGAAGTTCATACTAAATTCATGGATGTTGACTTTGTTATCATAGCCTCTTCCAAGCAATTCCAAGTGAAGTTGGGCTACCCTTGGCTATCTTCCATGAAGGCTATTGCTTCTCCAATCCACAAGTGTCTAAAATTTCCTCACAATGGAGAAACCATAACCGTGAACCATAGCTTATTTCATCCATCCAATAGAAGCCCCGATGTTCCTATTGATTTATTTTGGCCTAAACAATCTCAATCTCTTCCATCAAGGAGCGATGCTCTTTCTCAATCTTATAAAAAATGGAATAAATATATGATCTTATCCTTAAGTGAACCTAGATCCCCAACACTTGACATTCCTATTATTCTTCAAGATGATGTTCTTCCCCTCATGGATAGAACTAATCTCCCTCCTAAGGAAGATCATCAACCTATTCCTGTGGATGTGACTATATCTTCTCCTAAGATGAACAACATTATTCTTCCTAAGGTTAGACCTGTACCTCCTCCTCATGATGGACTTGTTCTTCTTTCTACACCTAACATTCCTCCTTTCTATGATTCAGTTCCACCTCCTCCCTCTTATAAAGAGAAGAGGCCCGCTTCTCCTCTTGTTCAACCTAACCTAAACCTTCAAATATCAAGGTGAGAACATTTGAGGCCCTACCCGGCCCGTCCTAGCATTTTAAAGATTGGTTTTAGCAAAGGTAATGCTGATAGTAAGTTAAATTACAAAATTGAGTAGGATGACATATTTCTTATGATATCATTTTTGGAGGTGAATAAATTCTATGCATGAAATTCGCTAATGATATGAAGAATGAATTTAAAATGTCTATGATTGGTGAGATGAAATTTTTCTTTTGTTTGCAGATTTCTCAGACTGATAAAGGTATTTTCATTTGTCAAACTAAGTATGTGAAGGAGTTACTTAAGAAATTTGGACTTGAGAATTCTAAACCTGTCGGTACTCCTATGATAAGCGGTTGTGAATTGTCAAAGGATGATGAATCTCCGAGAGTAAATCCAAGCAAATACAAATCGATGATTGGTGGATTGTTGTACCTAACTCAAACTAGACCTGATATAATGAACATTGTTTGTATTGCTTCTATATTTCAGTCAGATCCTAGAGAAACTCATGATATTTCTGTTAAGAGGATATTCAAATATTTGGTATGTAAAACAGAGTTTTGGCTATGGTATCCAAAGAATGATTACTTCATATTATGTGCCTATATAGATTTTGATTGGGTAGGAGATGTGGATAATCAAAAGAGAACTACTGGTGGTGTATTCTTTCTTTGAAAGAAGTTGGTTTCATGGCTTAGCAAGAAACAATCATACACTTCATTGTCTAATACTGAAACAGAGTATGTGGTTGTTGCTACCATCTATACTAAGATTTTATGGATGAAACAAATTATAAAAGATATAAGGATAATTTATGATGAGCCTACTATTATTCACTATGATAGTACTATTTCTATTGATATGTCAAAGAATCTGGTATTTCAATCAAAATCAAAACACATTTCTATAAGCTACAATTTCTTGAAGGAAAAGGTTGTTGAAGTAAAGGAAGATAGATTGGTTTATGTGCCTACTAAGGAACAAATTATAGATATTCTAACTAAACCATTGCCTAAAGATACTTTTGAATATCGTAGAGACTAGTTGGGGGTCAACACCCTTCTAGAAGAGACTTCATGATGCAAGGATGCATTAATCTGTTCTCCTTATTAGACATATCCTTTTGATTGAGGTTGATTCTAAGTAAATTAGTGTTCTAGCAGAATATTAAATTCTCTTTGTTTGTTATAGATGTCTTCCTATGATCTGAAAGGGATAGATTCTAAGTAAAATAGTGTTCTAGCATAATTTCAAATTTTCTTCCTTTGTTATTGTTGTCGCGAAGGATTGCACCCATTATGCTAAGTGCGAAAGCAAGCAATCTTGTGAAAAATGGAAACACCTTCGAGCTTGCGGTTTGCTCAAGTTGAAGGTGAATCTTTTTGTTATTGGCCGACTTCCCTTGAATCCCTCCTAAAAACTAATAAAATACTGAAAAACTGCAACTAAGGTTGTACACCAAAAATATAGTGATAATAGTCTAAAAACTCACAAAACTATGACAAAAATTCACCCACACAAAGTAATTGTACTCTTCAACCACATAAACATTTCCCAGGAAAGCTAAGGAAATCATAAAGTTGGAAAAAAAATTAGTTTCACAACCAAATTGATAATTATCTCTTTTGCACAACCTAAAACCCGTGACTATAAAAAGAAAGGATACATGCACATGAAACAAACTGAGTTCTAAGTTTTCTAGATCAAAACACAATAAATCCCTATTAAACCTACAAAAATGAACATGCACAATTACTAAGGCAAACTCATGAAACTCTGTAATATCAAAGGAATCCTGCTATATAGAACTGCAAATAAACTATAAAAAAGCCTTGGGCGAATTTGCCCAAAATAGCCTAAAAAATTCATACAAAAATATGTCAAAAAAAATAGGACCCCAACTGATGTTGCATAATAGAACTATCAATCTACTGCCAAAAATAGGTCCACTAAGAAACAAAACTCACTGTCCAAAATGGCATGTCCTGCTACCAAAAATAGAGTGAGAGAAAACAAAACAACTTTCCCCATGCCTTCCTTTGAAAAATCTGCATATCATCTTTATATTTATCTCTCTTTTTCAAAAATAGTTTCACTTAGTTAAATAAAACAACTCATTTTATTCAATTGTTGATATAAAACTATTAATTTTCTTTTTATATTTTATAATTTAATATAAATTTATTAATATTTTATAAGAAATAATCTTTAATAAATTTATATTAATTATAAAATTTATAATTTATAATTAAAAGGAGAAATATGATAATCATTATAATTTAATAAATATTAATCAAAGGTTTTATTTCTTATTCTTTAATTAGTATATATTAAATTATAATAAATAATAAAAATAAAAGAATACATGAGATAAAAGAACTTAAAATTTGTTCGGCTCTTTTGCATGTGCGCTTATAATGAAAAGTACTTAGGCTATATGATTTCAAGTCTTACACCATGGCTTGCATAAAGTGATTTGTTTATAAAAACAAATAAAAATAAAAGGAGAAGTCTTATAAAAACAAATAAAAATAAAAGGAGAAGCACACGGAACAAATTAGGGCATGAGCACAAATAAGAAATTTAACCCTAAAATCATTTTGGTTTTCATATTTTGCAACTTCCGGAAGACTCCTCTCTACGACATGCATGTTAGAGTTTGAAGCAGAGCTGGAAAATGTGATTTTTCTGCATTTTTAGGTTCTTAACTGATAATAGCTCGGTATGTCTGATTTTCTCCATCTTTTATATTATATCATTGTCTTTCTGATAAAAATGCAAGAAACTGATAATAGCTCGGTATGTCTCGTTTTCTCCATCTTTTATATTATATCATTTTCTCTCTGATAAAAAAGCAAAAAACTGGTTACTGGTTGTTTAAGTGCATGTACTTGGGGTTTTTTTTTAGTTTTTTTTTTAACTTGTGCCTTTGAAGGTGTTTGCGTTGTCATTAACCTTTTAACTGTGTGTGACTCTCCTCTCTTCTTTTGTTCCTTTTTTCCTTAATCACAATTCTCTGTCAAAAGGGTTGTTACTATTCTTATTATCCATTGAAGGTTGAACAAAACTATCAAACCCTAATTGCTTTCCTTTGTCCTCAATGATGATCATAATTTATGATTTATAAGCAATACTAATTGTGCATTGAATATCTCTGTGATATGGTTGTCTCGTGTATTCTATTATGACCTAGTGCAACATTAACTTTGCACTATGCTCACTGTCATTTATGGATATTACTCGTCTTTGTGTAATCATATTCACAGATATTTCTTTTGTATCTAAAACTATTGCCATTATCTCATAAAGCTCTGTGAAGTAGGACTGCAACCTAATATTTTGGTATTGATTTTAGAGACTGTCTTTCTCATGATGGCTGCACCAACTGGTTTCATTATCTGTTCCTTTGATTTAGTATTATCTTTTTGCGGACTAATAAAAGTTTTTGAAAATCCGTGAACTGGGATTTTTTGGGTCATTGCGCTTTGAAGTCTTTTCATTTCAGTATAAAAATCGTCATAATCGGAATCTGGATTTTCACGACATCATGAGAACACTATGACTATATCTGTGCTTGTTGTTCATTGTGCACTAGGATCTGCTCTTTTGCTAATTGTCATTTCTTAGGATTCTATATTTTAAATTTATATCCATGCTTATGCCTATACTGTCCTTCAGTGATTTTAAGGCTGCCATTCTAAGAGTGACTGTTGTCTATGATATTATGACTGTTCACTGTACATGTTTGAGGCACTACTTTACTCTTCACTGTTTGAGTTCCTTCAAAATACATTCAAAATATTTTAATATGCTATTCTTATTGAATGGATCAATTTCTATTCTATCAGAAGATTATTCGCTTGAGTATGGATAGAAATCATAACCTTATGCTTCTCTAATCTGCAAGGCTGTAAATGATTGAGCACTTTTTTTTTTTTTTGGAATTCAATAGTGAACTTTTATTGTCACTTTTGGGTCTTACTTTGATCTGAGTATAATTTGTGACTCCTTTGGATGCATGAAGGACTGCTCTTTACTCACCATTTTGAGAAAGTGACATCTGAATATTTACACTTTTGTGATAGCTTATCATGAATTTTTCTGTGAATACTATGCTCTTCATCACGGGGTTAATGTTCTTTATTTCCATGTATTTGATAATGCTGATAATCTCCTCACTGTCTTTTACAAATATTTGGATGGCTGCAAGCACTATTTAGACTGCCTTGTTTGACTCTTTAATCTTGTCACTAGAACTTGTGACCTAAGACTCCATAAGGTCTGAAACCATGAAGATGTTTCTATCTTTATTTCAAAAATTCCGTGATTGTATTTTCTCACTGTGTTATGATATCATTACCGATGTGTTATGATATCCATACTGATTATGCACTTCTGTGAAATTTGATCGTCTTTATTATTCATTGTCTTTGTTACAGTCCACTGTTGAAAGCTTCTGGACTTTATTGCCTGTGGACTAAGATATAGTGTTCACCCCGTCCAATCAGTTTACTTATTTCATCTTGCTTCAAATCATTTGCTATTGAATTTTTTTTCTATTTCCTATTTTCCTGATTGGCACAGACTATGAACTTTGAAGTCTTTCTTTTCTAAGAGACTAAAAGATATTTGCCTATTTCTTTTTACTCTAAACTATAATTGTTTGAGAATTTGTTGTCGTAAATTTCTTCTCCTTCTATTTTTTTGTACTCTCTAATGGTCTACCTCTTTTTGCTCTTACTGGAGTTGTGAATATGCACCCAATTATTCCCATTTTGAAAGTAATGGAAGGGATTCTCCTAATAATTGACCTAACAAATCCTCTATGGCACTATCTTGGGATACACTTCTCTCTATTGAACCTATCTATCTTTCATTGAGACACTTCTCTCTATTGAACCTATCCGAGATTCACGCAGTTTTACTTATCAAATTCAACTCTCAACTCTCTTCCCTGATCAATTAGAATATGAGATTATAGTTTTCAATTCTTAGTACCCTCCAAGGAGAGAACAACTTTTAACATGGGGACCATTTCTAAATTCTCTTTAAATCTCCAAAATATTTGACCTCTTTCTTAGGATTCCAATTTTTGGCTCTGACCAAATTTTCCAACTCTTGATTCACAAATTTCCCTTGGCTCATACTTTCTCCTTTTGTTCTTCTTGAGTTATGTTTACTATTAGATATATCAATGAAAAAAATTGAAAAGCAGTTTAATGTCTCTCAATATACAACAAAGACGAACAATATAGAGAGTTTCCTTTCTTACCCATCCCATTTTTTGAAACAAGGAAAATGGAAGAAAATTTATGTTTTTATTTTCTAATTTAAAGAGCCATTTTCCATGTTTAACTATTTTCATCATAGTTTTCACATACTCAACAATTAGTTTATTTATTTCATTTTATTATAAATAATTCAAGTCTAATATCATAGCTAAATGTTATTTTATTTTATTTACTTTGATCATGATTCATCATTATTCCTTAAAACACAATTAGAAATAAAATTATATTGGCTTGTGATCTAGTGTCATCAATGTTCATAGGATTATTATTTCCCTAAGTGAGGCTTAGGATAGGCTAAGTTGTGGGGACACCCCAACATTGTGAAAATAAATAAATTTTTCTCTTAGTTATTCTACATAGTCATTCGTTTATTTATTTATAGTAAAACAAGCTTATAAAAAAGATTATAGAAACATCACTTTGGAAATATAAATTACATATTTTTCTTTTAAAAAATGAATATTATGTTTCTTACCTACCCTACATAACAATTGGATTATTTATTTTCCAAGGGCATATATTTACTGTAGAATCATAGAGATTTTTCCCAATCTTCAGTGCAAAGAGATTGTTATCAAAGATTCTCTTTCTGTTCTTTTCAACATTCTTAGTAGTAGATCAGAGATTGAATAAAGGAGAAGCAATATAGAGTGTTTGATAAGTGTATCTCTTGCTTTTATTTTCAACTTTCTTAGTCGTAAATCAAACTTTGAATTACTGAGAAGCAATATAAGATGTTTGATAAGTGTCTCTCCTTTTTTTTCGATTTTACAAAATTGTTTGTATCATAAGAAAGAACATGAATAAACTTGTTTTCTATTGCTTTAAAAATGCAATTATTTGAAATCAATATAAAAAAGACAAGAACAAACTAGAAATATGTAATTTTGTTACTGATATAATTTTTTCTATTGTTTACATATATGAATTATTAATATAATTTCATTACCTATAAAGTGAAAATGATTCAAATTATCCATGTGTTGTAGTTAAAATTATATTTTTAAATATGATATTAGGGTTTGTATAAATAATCTAGATGTTAACTCTCATCTTTTTGATTTGTTAAACCTTAGATCGTTGACAAATCTGTTGAATGAAAAACATAGAATTCATGCTTTAAATAGAAAATGTTTACTGTTACGTGTGCATGCTGGACCCACACTAGGATAATCAATCTTTTAAAAAAAAATCGGATAAAATAATGTTTTAGAAATTTTATTTTCTAAATTATTTAAATTTCAATATCACAAAGTGAATCGCATTGTGAGATATTGTAGATAGTTTGCTAAAATGCACATAAAACAGGTACATAAATTAATTTTGGAGCCCTCAAATGCTCTGATAAAAAAGATTTCTCAGGAGATAAGTAATAGAATTCAAATAACAAAAATTCATTTTTGTTATTTGGAAGAAAACCTTTGCACTATAAAAATTATTTATATTAACTCATTAGTTTGTCCATTCATTTCCAAGAAGAGAACATTCTCATTTTGCAGCTCATAGCCTGTCGAGGTAAGTCATTAAGGTTATGATGCCAGATCTTAGTTGGCAGCTCTTCCATTCATTTCCAGGAAGAGAACATGCTCATTTTGCAGCTCATAGCCAGTCGAGGTAAGTCATTAAGGTTATGATGCCAGATCTTAGTTGGCAGCTCTTCCCAGCTCAATGTAGATGGATTATTTATGACCTTGAACTCTATATCTCTTTCTCTCTATATAAAGAATGTTGGTGCACAGTAAAAATCGTGCTGCTTCCACATATCAAATATACCTAGAAAACAGCCGGCCTCACTCTATATATATATTACTTAATGTAGTAAACAATCCATTTACAACGAGTTGGCTGGAAAACTGGAAAACATGAGGGACGTGTAGTTGGGTAAGAACTGGCTAAATAACACTAATGACTTACCTCGACAGAGTTTCACCGTCAAATTGAATATGAGGGTACGACAGTTATTTCATGGAGGAAATTGTCAAAAGGATCTCAACCTAATCATCAGAGCTGAGCAAAAGAAAAGATATATGATTCATTTAGTGGTTAGATCTACTGATAGTTTTCTCACTAATTCAATTGAGCCATATGTGGTCTTTTCTTAGCCTTCCTAGCATGGCAAGTCATACAAATTCAGAAGTCATTTCATGGGATATGCATATCATATAGTGGATATTTGAAATACATCAGCTGTCAATCCATTTGTCTGAAATTAATTTTAATCCACACAGCCAAGGAATTCGATACACCCCTTCTAGAAGTTAACTAATTTTTCTTTGAAAAAGAATCAGAGAAATTACATTAATGTCTACAAATGTTGTGAATTGGTCAATTGGATTGAAAACTACAACTACAATAGCATGAGGGAATGAAAATGACCTCCAACATTTTAAGAAAATACGAAGGTACAAGCTAAAAGCGAGAAGTTAAGAAAGGAAACACTTAAACTAGAAATAAACCCAACCAACATAAACCCTAAATGTAAAATAAATAATGTCCTAATTCAAAACTCAGCAGAACCTTGTAAATCCCAAACCTCACATTTGTAAATAGTCGCCTCAGGAATCAAGGAAATATGGCTATTTACAAATGAAGAAGCGCTCTGATTTCACTATTTGAAGAGAAAACACTGTGGCATATGAGCTCATTTTTCTCTTCAAATAGTGAAATACGAGCTCTTCTTCATTTGTAAATTCCAGTTTTTCCTTGATTCCTAAAGCAGCTATTTACAAATGTGAGCTTTGGGATTTACTAGGTTCCACTGAGTTTTGAATAAGGACACTATTTATTTTACATTTAGAGTTTATCATAGTTGGGCTTATCTTAGTTTAAGTCTTTTCTTTCTGACCCACTGGCTTTTAGCTTCAAACCTCTATTTTCTTATAATGTTGCAGGTCATTTTCATGCCTTCATGCTATTGTAGTTTGTATTTTTTAGTTCAATTGACTCATTCTCAACATTTGTAGACAATATTATAATTTATCTTATTTTTTTTCACAGAAAAATAGTTATCGCATTTCCTGGCTAAGTGGATTAGGATTAATTTAAGACATATGGATTAACAGTATTGAGACTTAAACTTGTATGACTTGACATGCTAGGAAGGTTAAGAAAAACCAGCCAGATGGCTCAACTGGAATAGTGAGAAAACTATAGGTAGATCGTGGTCCATAGATCTGATGAATCAGAGTTGAACCACAAGGAATGCAGCAGATTCAACATGAAATTTAGAGAGGATAAATCTGACATTCATTGCACCGACGTATATGATTCTGATAATTCAGAGTTGAATGAGAAGGAATGAAGCGGATTCAACATCAAAAATAGAGAGTGTATACTGGACAAATCCACGGGTGATGGTAGCTTTGCTAAGACATTTAGCACCGAAAGAAATTGAAATGACAGAGGTAAATCTTGGTGTTCCTTATGTATTTAACATGCTTGGTGAAAACGTTTAAGGATCTAGAAAATGTCATTGCAAAAACCCCCTCTACAGTTACTACACCAATCTTCCAAAGTGGCTGCAAGGCAATACTTGCGCCATAATGTTAAAAATAGGTTGAAAGAGGCGACTGAAATTTGAATCATCTTCAAGTGCAAAGGCAGCTTAATTATGCATTTTGTCCTCCTTTTTCCATTTTTGGTCTCAATTGCTGAACAATCTTCTAAATCGACCTTTTTTTGTGTTGGGGATAGGTGTTGTCATGCCTAATCAGTTCAACTTGATTGTGAAATATGAATGTTTAGAATGTGATGGGAATATGATATGAATGTCTAAGTAGTCATGCCACACTAAGATCAGTCTGTGATGGGAGAAACAGAATTAAAATTTCTAAACAAAAATCTTATAGTCTTGAATTTAAATTTTTTTTTAATAATCATGAAAGTATTATTTTCTTTATTCTTCTTATTGATCTATGTAGCTGTAAAATTTAAATTAGAAAAAAAATATATACATATTATTATACATAAAACATATTAATAATTTTGCACTTCTGACTTGTATTTAATACTATCTGTCAGATATCTATAGACATGAGTTTTAAAATTCACTATGATCCCATTTGGCAAGTTTTGAAATGTCTACTGAGTAGAAAAGGGGAATATTATTTTAGAAGTTATGGACGAGCTTATTTTGTCTTATATCATCTACCTATAAATTCAACATTTATTTTATAATGTATAGGCATCAAAATAATATTTTTTAAAAATCGTAGGTAATCAAGGAAATAATATTATATCACCACTTCAAGTAAGCAAAATATAGAAAAAATATAAATTTAAGTGTTGATATGTTAAAAAAATACTAGTCACTTATTAGAAATGGAATAACAATGCAAAAGGTGATATATTTATGATAGCCTTTACAAAGTCGAAGGCTATCAAAATTAAATAGACCAAGCAGGGGTGCAAACCCCAAAAGAACAAAATTGGACAGGCCAAACCAATCTCAAAAAGCATCAACAACCTAACCCAAATAAAGAGGGGGGAGGAAAACCTAAAACTTGACAAGGGGGGCTTGGGAAAGGGGGTTAGATTTTCCATTCCGCCTACGACAAACAATCGTCTAGGAAACACTATCATTAGGAACTTTCAAAGAAGAATCAAGCACGGAAGACTCCTATAGAGACACTGCCATGCTACTGTTGCAGCTAAGCAACACAAAGAGAACAAGCGCCAGGAGAAGAGTGAAGGTGAGGAGCAGGAGCAACGATTGCAGGAACCAAGGAGGCGGAAGGGTCCGCCACAACAGTAACATCAACTAGGGCTTCATCAACAATAAGGGGCACCTCATCTTGAGATGAATCAACCGAAAAAGGATCTAAAGCATTAATCGTCAAGTGGTCTTCCATAGGATCCTTCCACCAAGTAGCAACACCTTTGCGACGAGAGAGAGAATAGTCAAAAGCAAGGTAACCCATTGAGAGGCACCTTCGACAGCGAAAAGGGAGGCCTTCATAATCTAGCAGTTGAGTCCAAGCCCTATCCCCAACCATAAGAACCACATCCCTAGGGAGGGCCAGAGATATGTCAACATCAAAATAATAGGCGAGCAAAGGTAGAATGACCCATGGATAACGTGGCATCATCAACCTTCAAGAAGTTGCTGATGGAGTTACAGATGGCCTCAAAACAAGAAGGTTCCCAAAAATCGGGAAAAAAACCATTAGCAACCAGAGCACAAAATTATGAACCAACAGAATATGGAAACCATATAACCATCTAGAATAAACATCCAAAATTGAATCCAGAGATTCTGATCATACCAAATCAGAATTAAAACTAAGATGATCACCAAGACTTACTCGGATAGGTCCAATTTGGATATAGTGTTGTCATCGATGACAACACTTAACCAAATCCAACATATTCCAAACAATCTCCCCCTTTGGTATTGATGGCAACACTGAATGTGAATAACATTGAAGTGCAAAGGAATACCAACAATCTCCCAAAAGATTGATTTGAAATATATTTCTCCCCCTTAGATTAACACCTTCTCCCAAAATATTGATAGTTTTTTACATAAACACCTTCTCCCCCTTTGACATCAATAACAAAGGACAAATATCAAACCAAAATACTAAACCAAATAGTTGACTAGTCCCCTTGAGTAGTAGCAACATCTCATGAACCTCGATCAGAAGGATATGTCTGATAAGCTGAACTGATTTATATATCCCTGCATCACGAAGTCTCTTCTAGAGGGGTGTTGACCCCGAACTAGTCTCTGCGATATTCAAAAGTATCTTTAGGCAATTTTTTAGTTACAATATCTACAATATGTTCCTTAGTAGGCACATAAACCAATCTATCTTCCTTTACTTCAACCTTATCCTTCAAGAAATTATACCTTATAGAAATGTGTTTCGATTTGGATTGAAATACCATATTCTTTGACATATCAATAGCAATAGTATTATCATAGTGAATAATAGTAGGCTCATCATAAATTATCCTTATATCTTTTAGCATTTCTTTTATTCATAAAATCTTAGTACAGTTGCTAGCAGCAACTACATACTCTGTTTCAACATTAGACAATGAAGTCCGTGATTGTTTCTTGCTAAGCCATGAAACCAACTTCTTTCCAAGAAAGAATACACCACCAGTAGTTCTCTTTTGATTATTCACATCTCTTGCCCAATCAAAATCTATATAGGCACATAATATGACGTCATCATTCTTTGGATACCATAGCCCAAACTCTGTTTTACATACCAAATATTTGAATATCCTCTTAACAACAATATCATGAGTTTCTCTAGGATTTGAGTGAAATCTAGAAGTAATACAAACAATGTTCATTATATCAGCTCTAGTTTTAGCTAGGTACAACAATCCACCAATCATCGATTTGTATCTTCTTGGATTTGCTCCAATAGATTCATCATCCTTTGACAATTCGCAACCGCTTATCATAGGAGTATCGACAGGTTTTAGAATTCTCAGGTCCAAATTTCTTAAGTAACTCCTTCACATACTTAGTTTAACAAATGAAAATACCTTTCTCAGTCTGAGCTGCAAACAAAAGAAAAATTTCATCTCACCAATCATAGATATTTTAAATTCATTCTTCATATCATTGGTAAATTTCGTGCATAGAATTTATTCACCTCCAAAAATGATATCATAAGAAATATGTCATCCTGCTCAATTTTGTAATTTAAGTTACTAACAACATTACCTTTGCTAAAACCAATCTTTAAAAGATATCTATCTAATCTAGTATACCATGCTCTAGGGGCTTGTTTTAAATTCATAGATATTTTAAATTCATTCTTCATATCATTGGCAAATTTCATGCATAGAATTTATTCACCTCCAAAAATGATATCATAAGAAATATGTCATCCTGCTCAATTTTGTAATTTAAGTTACTAACAGCATTACCTTTGCTAAAACCAATCTTTAAAAGATATCTATCTAATCTAGTATACCATGCTCTAGGGGCTTGTTTTAGTCCATATATAGATTCCAATAATATTCTTGTCTTTAGGTCTGATAACTAATTCCCATGTCTTAATCTTTTCTATCTGATTTTATCCTTCTTCTATTGCTTTTATCCAATTTTCATCCTTGCTTCAATAAATGATCTTAATTCTTATCCAATTTCATAATTTATGATTTCTAAGCAATACTAATTGTGCATTGAATATCTCTATGATATGGTTGTCTCGCGTATTCTATTATGACCTAGTGCAACATTAACTTTGCACTATGCTCAGTGTCATTTATGAATATTACTCCTCTTTGTGTACTCATATTGACAGATATTTCTTTTGTATCTAAAACTATTGCCATTATCTCATGAAGCTCTGTGAAGTAGGACTGCAACCTAATCTTTTGGCATTGATTTTAGAGACTGTCTTTCTCAGGATGGCTGCACGAACTGGTCAAAATCTTGATTATCTCTCGATGATCTTTATACCTCACTTTGACTGTCCATGACGCTTATCATATTGATAGCTGGCTGAACCTTGTGGTTTGTGCTTTCATTATCTGTTCCTTTGATTTAGTATTATCTTTTTGCGGCCTAATAAAGTTTTTTGAAAATCTGTGAACTGGGTTTTCACCAGATTTTTAGAGTCATTCCGTTTTGAAGTCTTCTCATTTCTGTATAAAAATCGTCATAACCGGAATCTAGGTTTTCACGAAATCAATCTTGCCTTGTTGTTCATTGGTGACTAGGATCTGATCGTTTGCTAATTGTCATTTCTTAGGATTCTATATTTTAAATTTATATCCATGCTTATGCCTATACTGTCCTTCAGTGATTTTAAGGCTGCCATTCTAAGAGTGACTGTTGTCTATGATATTATGACTGTTCACTGTACATGTTTGAGGCACTACTTTATTCTTCACTGTTTGAGTTCCTTCAAAATACATTCAAAATATTTGAATATGCTACTCTTATTGAATGGATCAGTTTGTATTCGATCAGAAGATTATTCGCTTGAGTATTGATAGATTTCATAATCTTATGCTTCTCTAATCTTCAAGGCTGTAAATGATTGAGCATTTTTTTATTTTTTTGGGAATTCAATAGTGAACTTTTATTGTCACTTTTGGGTCTTACTTTGATCTGAGTATAATTTGTGACTCCTTTGGGTGCATGAAAGACTGCTCTTTACTCACCATTTTGAGATAGTGACATCTGAATATTTACACTTTTGTGATAGCTTATCATGAATTTCTCTGTGAATACTATGCCCTTCATCAGGGGGCTAATGTTCTTTATTTCCATGTATTTGGTAATGATGATAATCTCCTCACTGTCATCTACAAATATTTGGATGGCTGCAAGCAGCATTTAGACTGCCTTGTTTGACTCTTTTATTCTTGTCACTAGAACTTGTGACCTAAGACTCCATAAGGTCAGAAACCATGAAGATGTTTCTATCTTTATTTCAAAAATTCAGTGACAGTATTTAGTGACAGTATTTTGTCACTGTGTTATGATATCCATACCGATGTGTTATGATATCCATACTGATTATGCACTTATGTGAAATTTCATTGTCTTTATTATTCATTGTCTTTGTGACAGTCCATTGTTGAAAGCTTCTGGACTTTATTGCCTGTGGACTAAGATATAGCGTTCACCCCATCCAATCAGTTTACTTATTTCATCTTGCTTCAAATCATTTGCTATTGAACGTTTTATCTATTTCTTATTTTCCTGATTGGCACAGACTATGAACTTTTGAAATCTTTTATTTCTAAGAGACTAAAAGATATTTGCCTATTTTTTTTTACTCTAAACTATAATTGTTGGACTATTTGATGTAGTAAATTTCTTCTCCTTCTGTTTTTTTTGGTACGCTCTAATGGTCTACCTCTTTTCGCCCTTACTGGAGTTGTGAATATGCACCCAATTATTCCCCTTTTGAAAGTAATGGAAGGGATTCTCCTCATAATTGACCTAACAAATCCTCTATGGCAGTATCTTGGGATATACTTCTCTCTATTGAACCTATCTATCTTTCATTGAAACACTTCTCTCTATTGAACGTATCCGAGATTCACGCAGTTTCAGTTATCAAATTCAACTCTCAATTCTCAACTCTCTTTAAATCTCCAAAATATTTGACCTCTTTCTTAGGATTCCAATTTTTGGTTCTGACCAAAGTTTTAAACTTTTGATTCGCAAATTCCCCTTAGCTCATACTTTCTCCTTCTGTTCTTATTGTATTATGTTTACTATTAGATATATCAATAAAAAAAATTGAAAAGCACTTCCTCATCCTGTTTCCATCTTTCACCCATGAATATTTCCATGTCCTATGATTGAATGTAAAAGACAGTTTAATGTCTCTCAATATATAACACGTACTAACAATATAGAGAATTTCCTTCGTTACCCATCCCATTTTTTGAAACAAGGAAAATGGAATAAAATTTATGTTTCTAATTTCTAATTTAAATAGCCATTTTCCATGTTTAACTATTTTCATCACAGTTTTCACATACTAAACTATTAATTTATTTATTTCATTTTATTATAAATAATTCAAGTCTAATATCATAGCTAAATGTTATTTTATTTTATTTACTTTGATCATGATTCATCATTATTCCTTAAAATAAAATTAGAAATAAAATTATATTGGCTTCTGATCTATTGTCATCAATATTCATAGGATTATTATTTCCCTAACTGAGGCTTAGGATAGGCTAAGTTATGGGGACACCCCAACATTGTGAAAATAAATAAATTTTTCTCTAAGTTATTCTACATAGTCATTCGTTTATTTATTTATAGTAAAACAAGCTTATAAAAAAGATTATAGAAACATCACTTTGGAAATATAAGTTACATATTTTTCTTAAAACAAAATGAATATTATGTTTCTTACCTACCCTACATAACAATTGGATTGTTTATTTTCCATGGGCATATGTTTATTATAGAATTATAGAAATCCCCTTTTGGGAAAACAAATTCCATCATTATCCTCTTAAAACAATAAAAAATAAATAATATTTCCTTACCTACCCAACATAACCATTTTGTTACTTATTTCCCATGCGGCATAAGTTTAGTGGAAAACTATAGAAACAACTCATTGGAAATCTTAATTACCCATTTACCATTAAAAATTATTTCCCAACTACCCAACTTAACTAGCCAACACTTATTTCCCATGGGCCATAAGTTTATTGGAAAATTATAGAAACAACTCCTTTGAAATCTTAAGCATCCTATGTAACTATTGGATGACCTTACCTACCATTTTAACTATTGGATCACTTATTTGTCACATACAGGTTTTGTGCAAAATTATTCTAAAAAGACCTTGAAAATATTAACTAGTCTATGTAATAATTAAATTAACTCTTAACACTTTAGCATAACGAGCCAACAAGCACGTGGCATAAATTTACTAGAAAATTATAAAATAGGCGTTCATCATAATATAGGAAACTCTTTAAAAATTAAACTACTAAATGTTCTTTAAAATAAAACAATTTTCTAGTTACCTACCCTTCTTATCTATTCGATCTCTTATTTCAAAAAATTATTTTTTCTACCTACCCACTATCTATTTGAGTAATTTCAATTCAACCATTCAACTATTTATGCCATGATATTCCAATCGATCATCTATCTCATGACCTTCACTTGTTTGAATAAACCTTTGAATTTAAATTCCCCTTTTTCATATTACCATGATATTTTATTTTATTTATTTTTTTCTTCTGCATTTTTGTCTAATTTAGTGTTTAGGTTTACAAAAAACATTGTATTATAAACTTCACGCACTAACTTATGTTCTCTTATATGCAATAAGCATAAAAGAATATTGTATTATAAACTTCACGCACTAACTTATGTTCTCTTATATGCACCAATCCTACTGTAGATACTTTTCAACTGAGAATATTAGAAATGGTTTACATCTTGATAGAAGATGTTTATTAAAATATTGTAGTGATGCTAAACCAGAAGCCATGCACCCCAATTTGACTTAAAAATGCATAACAATTTTTGTATATTGCTATCAAGTTTTCATTACTACAGAGAGATTTTTCCCAATCTTCAGTGCAAAGAGATTGTTATCAAAGATTCCTTTTCCGTTCTTTTCAACATTCTTAGTAGCAGATCAGAGATTGAATAAAGGAGAAGCAATATAAAGTGTTTGATAAGTGTCTCTCTTGCTTTTATTTTCAACTTTCTTAGTCGTAAATCAAACATTGAATTACTGAGAAGCAATATAGGATGTTTGATAAGTGTCTCTCTTTCCTTTCTTTCCAATTTTCCAAAATTGTTTGTATCATAAGAAAGAACATGAACAAACTTGTTTTCTATTACTTTAAAAATGCAATTATTTGAAATCAACATAAAAAAGACAAGATCAATCTAGAAATATGTGATTTTGTTACTGATATAATTTTTCCTATTGTTTACATATATGAATTATTAATATAATTTCATTACCTATAAAGTGAAAATGATTCAAATTATCCATGTGTTGCAGTTAAAATTATATTTTTAAATATGATATTAGGGTTTGTATAAATAATCTGGATGTTAACTCTCATCTTTTTGATTTGTTAAACCTCAGATCATTGAGAAATCTGTTGAATGAAAAACATAGAATTCATGCTTTAAATAGAAAATGTTTACTGTTACATGTGCATGCTAGACCCAGACTAGGATAATCAATCTTTTAAAAAAAAATCCGACAAAATAATGTTTTAGAAATTTTATTTTCTAAATTATTTAACTTTCAAGATCACAAAGTGAATCGCATTGTGAGATATTGTAGATAGTTTGCTAAAATGCACATAAAATAGGTACATAAATTAATTTTGGAGCCGTCAAATGCTTTGATAAAAAGATTTCTCTAGAGATGAGTAATAGAATTCAATTAACCATTTTTGTTATTTGGAAGAAAACCTTTGCATTATAAAAATTATTTATATTAACTCATTAGTTTGTCCATTCATTTCCAGGAAGAAGCGGGGGCGGAGAGAACATTCTCATTTTGCAGATCATAGCCTGTCGAGGTAAGTCCTTAGGGTTATCATGCCAGATCTTAGTTGACAGCTCTTGCCAGCTCAATGTAGATGGATTATTTATGACCTTGAACTCTATATCTCTTTCTCTTTATATAAAGAATGTTGGTGCACAGTAAAAATCGTGATGCTTCCACATATCAAATATACCTAGAAAACAACCTGCCTCACTCTATATATATATTACTTAATGTAGTAAACAATCCATCTACAACGAGTTGGCTGGAAACCTGGAAAACCTGAGGGACGTGTAGTTGGCTAAGAGCTGGCTAAATAACATTAATGACTTACCTCGACAGAGTTTCACCGTCAAATTGAATATGAGGGCACGACAGTTATTTCATGGAGCAAATTGTCAAAAGGATCTCAACCTAATCATCAGAGCTGAGCAAAAGGAAAGATATATGATTCATTTAGTGGTTAGATCTACTGATAGTTTTCTCACTAATCCAATTGAGCCATCTATGGTCTTTTCTTAGCCTTCCTAGCATGGCAAGTCATTTCATGCGATATGCGTATCATATAGTGGATATTTGAAATACATCACCTGTCAATCCATTTGTCTGAAATTAATTTTAATCCACACAGCCAAGGAATTCGATACACCCCTTCTACAAGATAACTAGTTTTTCTTTGAAAAAGAATCAGAGAAATTACATTAATGTCTACAAATGTTGAGAATTGGTCAATTGGATTGAAAACTACAACTACAATAGCATGAGGGAATGAAAATGACCTCCAACATTTTAAGAAAATACGAGGGTACAAGCTAAAAGCGAGAAGTTAAGAAAGGAAACACTTAAACTAGAAATAAACCCAACTAACATAAACCCTAAATGTAAAATAAATAATGTCCTAATTCAAAACTTAGCAGAACCTTGTAAATCCAAAACCTCACATTTGTAAATAGTCGCCTCAGGAATCAAGGAAATATGGCTATTTACAAATGAAGAAGCGCTCCGATTTCACTATTTGAAGAGAAAACACTGTGGCATATGAGCTCGTTTTTCTCTTCAAATAGTGAAATACGAGCTCTTCTTCATTTGTAAATTCCAGTTTTTCCTTGATTCCTGAGGCAGCCATTTACAAATGTGAGCTTTGGGATTTACCAGGTTCCACTGAGTTTTGAATAAGGACACTATTTATTTTACATTTAGAGTTTATCTTAGCTGGGCTTATCTTAGTTTAAGTCTTTTCTTTCTGACCCACTGGCTTTTAGCTTGAAACCTCTATTTTCTTATAATGTTGCAGGTCATTTTCATGCCCTCATGCTATTGTAGTTTTTATTTTTTAGTTCAATTGACTCATTCTCAACATTTGTAGACAATATTGTAATTTATCTTATCTTTTTTCACATAAAAATAGTTACTTCAAGAAGATGTGTATCGCATTTCTTGACTGAATGGATTAGGATTAATTTAAGACATATGGATTAACAATATTGAGACTTAAACTTGTATGACTTGACATTCTAGGAAGGTTTAGAAAAACCGGCCAGATGGCTCAACTGGAATAGTGAGAAAACTATAGGTAGATTGTGGTCCATAGATCTGATGAATCAGAGTTGAACCACAAGGAATGCAGCAGATTCAACATGAAATATAGAGAGGATAAATCTAACATTCATTGCACCGACGTTTATGATTCTGATGATTCAGAGTTGAATGAGAAGGAATGAAGCGGATTCAACATTAAAAATAGAGAGTATATACGGTACAAATCCTTGGGTGATGGTAGCTTTGCTAAGACATTTAGCACCGAAAGAAATTGAAATGACAGAGGTAAACCTTGGTGTTCCTATTGTATTCAACATGCTTGGAGAAAACGTTTAAGGATCTAGAAAATGTCATTGCAGAAACCCCTCTACAGTTACTACACGAATCTTCCGAAGTGGCTGCAAGGCAATACTTGCGCCATAATATTAAAAATAGGTTGAAAGAGGCGACTGAAATTTGAATCATCTTCAAGTGCAAAGGCAGATTAATTATGCATTTCTTCCTCCTTTTTCCATTTTTGGTCTCAGTTTTGTGGTGGGGACAGGTGTTGTCACGCCTAATCAGTTCAGCTTGATTGTGAAATATGATGGGAATATGATATGAATGTCTAAGTAGTCATGCGACACTAAGATCAGTCTATGATCAGAGAAACAAAATTAAAACTTCTAAACAAAAATCTTATAGTCTTGAATTTAATTTTTTTTTAAATAATCATGAAAGTATTATTTTCTTTATTCTTCTTATTGTTCTATGTAGCTGTAAAATTTAATTTAGAAAAAAAATATATACATATTATTATACATAAAACATATTAATAATTTTTTGCACTTCTGACTTGTATTTCATACTATCTGTCAGATATCTATAGACTTGAGTTTTAAAATTCACTATGATCCCATTTGGCAAGTTTTGAAATGTCTACTGAGTAGAAAAGGGGAATATTATTTTAGAACTTATGGATGAGCTTATTTTGTCTTACATCGTCTACCTATAAACTCAACATTTATTTTATAATGTATAGGCATCAAAATAATATTTTTTAAAAATCATAGGTAATCAAGGAAATAATATTATATCATGAATTCAAGTAAGCAAAAGATAGAAAAAATATAAATTTAAGTGTTGATATGTTAAAAAAATACCAGTCACTTATTAGAAAGGGAAAAACAATGCAAAAGGTGATATATTTTTGATAGCCTTTACAAAGTCGAAGGCTATCAAAATTAAATAGACCAGGCAGGGTTGCAAACCCCAAAAGAACAAAGTTGTGTAGGCCAAACCAATCTCAAAAACCATCAACAACCAAACCCAAATCAAGAAGCCCCAGGAGCAAAGTGAAGGTGAGGAGAAAAAGCAATGATTGCAGGAACCAAGGAGGTGGAAGGGTCCGCCACAACAGTAACATCAACCATGGCTTCATCAACAATAAGGGGCACCTCATCTTGAGATGGATCAACCGAAAAAGGATCTAAAGCATTAATCGTCAAGTGGTCTTCCATAGGATCCTTCCACCAAGTAGCAACACCTTTGCGACGAGAGAGAGAACAGTCAAAAGCAAGGTTGAAAGAAAGGATCTAGAAAATGTCATTGCAGAAACCCCCTCTACAGTTACTACACCAATCTTCCGAAGTGGCTACAAGGCAATACTTGTGCCATAATGTTAAAAATAGGTTGAAAGAGGCGACTGAAATTTGAATCATCTTCAAGTGCAAAGGTAGCTTAATTATGCATTTCTTCCACCTTTTTCCATTTTTGGTCTCAGTTGCTGAACAATCTTCTGAATCGACCTTTTTTTGTGTTGGGGATAGGTGTTGTCATGCCTAATCAGTTCAGCTTGATTGTGAAATATGATGGGAATATGATATGAATGTCTAAGTAGTCATGCGACACTAAGATCAGTCTGTGAGACACTAAGATCAGTCTGTGATCGGAGAAACATAATTAAAATTTCTAAACAAAAATCTTATAGTCTTGAATTTAAATTTTTTTTTAATAAATATGAAAGTATTATTTTCTTTATTCTTCTTATTGATCTATGTAGCTGTAAAATTTAATTTAGAAAAAAATTATATACATATTATTATACATAAAACATATTAATAATTTTTTGCACTTCTGACTTGTATTTAATACTATCTGTCAGATATCTATAGACTTGAGGTTTAAAATTCACTATGATCCCATTTGGCAAGTTTTGAAATGTCTATTGAGTAGAAAAGGGGAATATTATTTTAGAACTTATGGATGAGCTTATTTTGTCTTACATCGTCTACTATAAATTCAACATTTATTTTAGAATGTATAGGCATTAAAATAATATTTTTTTAAAATCGTAGGTAATCAAGGAAATAATATTATATCACCACTTCAAGTAAGCAAAAGACAGAAAAAATATAAATTTAAGTGTTGATATGTTAAAAAAATACCAGTCACTTATTAGAAATGGAATAACAATGCAAAAGGTGATATATTTTTTATAGCCTTTACAAAGTCAAAGGCTATCAAAATTAAATAGACCAGGCAAGGGTGCAAACCCCAAAAGAACAAAGTTGGACAGGCCAACCCAATCTCAAAAACCATCAACAACCCAACCCAAATCAAGAGGGGGGAGGAAAACCTGAAACTTGACAAGGGGGGCTTGGGAAATGGGGTTAGATTTTCCTTTCCGCCTACGACAAACAATCGTCTAGGAAACACTATCATTAGGAACTTTCAAAGAAGAATCAAGCGCGGAAGACTCCTACAGAGTCACTGCCATGCTACTGTTGCAGCTGAGCAACACAAAGAGAACAAGTGCCAAGAGCAGAGTGAAGGTGAGGAGCAGGAGCAACGAGTGCAGGAACCAAGGAGGCGGAAGGGTCCGCAACAACAGTAACATCAACCAGGGGTTCATCAACAATAAGGGGCACCTCATCTTGAGATGAATCAACTGAAATAGGATGTAAAGCATTAATTGTCAAGTGGTCTTCCATAGGATCCTTCCACCAAGTAGCAACACCTTTGCGATGAGAAAGAGAACAGTCAAAAGCAAGGTGACCCATTGAGAGGCACCTTCAACAGCAAGAAGGGAGGCCTTCATAATCCAGCAGTTGAGTCCAAGGCCTATCCCCAACCATAAGAACCACATCCCTAGGGAGGGCTAGCCATATGTCAACATCAATTAATAGGCAAGCAAAGGTAGAATGACCCATGGATAACATGGCATCATCAACCTTCAAGAAGTTGCTAATGGAGTTACCGATGGCCTCAAAACAAGAAGGTTCCCAAAAATCAAGAACAAAAGCATTAGCAACCAGAGCACAAAATTATGAACCAACAGAATATGGAAACCATATAACCATCTAGAATAAACATCCAAAACTGAATCCAGAGATTCTGATCATACCAGATCAGAATTAAAACTAAGATGATCACCAAGACTAACTGGGATAGGTCCAATTTGGATATAGTGTTGTCATCGATGACAACACTTAACCAAATCAAACATATTCCAAACAATCTCCCCCTTTGGCATTGATGGCAACACTGAATGTGAAAAACATCCAAGTGCAAAGGAATACCAACAATCTCCCAAAAGATTGATTTGAAACATATTTCTCCCCCTTAGATTAACACCTTCTCCAAAAATATTGATAGTTTTCTACATAAACACATTCTCCCCCTTCGACATCAATAACAAAGGAAAAATATCAAACCAAAATACTGAACCAAATAGTTCACTACTCCCCTTGAGTAGTAGCAACATCTCATCAACCTCGATCAGAAGGATATGTCTAATAAACTGAACTAATTTATATATCCCTGCATCACGAAGTCTCTTCTAGAGGGGTATTGACCCCGATCTAGTCTCTGCGATATTCAAAAGTATCTTTAGGCAATGGTTTAGTTACAATATCTACAATATGTTCCTTAGTAGGCACATAAACCAATCTGTCTTCCTTTACTTCAACCTTTTCCTTCAAGAAATTATACCTTATAGAAATGTGTTTTGATTTGGATTGAAATACCAGATTCTTTCACATATCAATAGCAATAGTATTATCATACTGAATAATAGTAGGCTCATCATAAATTATCCTTATATCTTTTTGCATTTGTTTTATCCTTAAAATCTTAGTATAGTTGGTAGTAGCAACTACATACTCTGTTTCAATATTAGACAATGAAGTGCATGATTGTTTCTTGCTAAGCCATGAAACCAACTTCTTTCCAAGAAAGAATACACCACAAGTAGTTCTCTTTTGATCATTCACATCTCCTGCCCAATCAAAATCTATATAGGCACATAATATGAAGTCATCATTCTTTGGATACCATAGCCCAAACTCTGTTTTACATACCAAATATTTGAATATCCTCTTAACAGCAATATCATGAGTTTCTCTAGGATCTGAGTGAAATCTAGAAGTAATACAAACAATGTTCATTATATCAGGTCTAGTTTTAGTTAGGTACAACAATCCACCAATCATCGATTTGTATCTTCTTGGATTTGCTCCAATAGATTCATCATCCTTTGACAATTTGCAACCCCTTATCATAGGAGTATCGACAGGTTTTAGATTTCTCAAGTCCAAATTTCTTAAGTAACTCCTTCACATACTTAGTTTAACAAATGAAAATACCTTTCTCAGTATGAGCAATCTGCAAACAAAAGAAAACTTTCATCTCACCAATCATAGATATTTTAAATTCATTCTTCATATCATTAGCAAATTTCATGCATAGAATTTATTCACCTCCAAAAATGATATGATAAGAAATATGTCATACTGCTCAATTTTGTAATTTAAGTTACTAACAGCATTACCTTTGCTAAAACCAATCTTTAAAAGATATCTATCTAATCTAGCATACCATGCTTTAGGGGCTTGTTTTAGTCCATATAAAGATTTCTTCATTCTACAAACCATGTCTTTGTCTTCTGAAGAAAAAAATCCATCAGGCTGCTCTATGTAGACTTCCTCTTCTAAGACTTCGTTTAGAAATGTACGTTTGACATCCATCTAATATACTTTGTAGTTCTTGTGCGCAGATTAGACCATAAATAGTCATACCGCTTCAATTCTTGCAACTGGACCATAAGTCTCTCCATAATCAAATCCATCTTCCTGTGAATATCCTTTGTAAACTAGTCTAGCCTTGTTCCTCACAACCAGACCTTCCATATTTAATTTATTCCTGAAAATCCATTTATTTCCAATAATATTCTTGTCTTTAGGTGTAGTAACTAATTCCCATATCTTAGTCTTTTCTATCTGATTTTATCCTTCTTCTATTGCTTTTATCCAATTTTCATTCTTGCTTCAATAAATGATCTATAAATGATCTTAATTCTTATCCAATTTCATAATTTATGATTTCTAAGCAATACTAATTGTGGATTGAATATCTCTGTGATATTGTTGTCTCGTGTATTCTATTATGACCTAGTGCAACATTAACTTTGCACTATGCTCAGTGTCGTTTATGGATATTACTCCTCTTTGTGTAGTCATATTGACAGATATTTCTTTTTTATCTAAAACTATTGCCATTATCTCATGAAGCTATGTGAAGTAGAACTACAACCTAATATTTTGGTATTGATTTTAGAGACGGTCTTTCTCATGATGGCTGCACGAACTGGTCAAAATCTTGATTATCTCTTGATGATCTTTATACCTCACTTTGACTGTCCATGAGGCTTATCAATCATGAGGCTTATCATATTGATAGCTGGCTGAACCTTGTGGTTTGTGCTTTCATTATCTGTTCCTTTGATTTAGTATTATCCTTTTGCTGACTAGTAAAGTTTTTTGAAAATCCGTGAACTGGGTTTTCACCAGATTTTTAGGGTCATTCCGTTTTGAAGTCTTCTCATTTCTGTATAAAAATCGTCATAACCGGAATCTAGGTTTTCACAAAATCATGAAAACATTAAGACTATATCTTTGCTTGTTATTCATTGTGCACTAGGATCTACTCCTTTTCTAATTGTTATTTCTTAGAATTCTATATTTTAAATTTATATCCATGCTTATGCCTATACTGTCCTTCAGTGATTTTAAGGCTGCCGTTCTAAGAGTGACTGTTGTCTATGATATTATGACTGTTCACTGTACATGTTTGAGGCACTACTTTATTCTTCACTGTTTGAGTTCCTTCAAAATACATTCAAAATATTTGAATATGCTACTCTTATTGAATGGATCAGTTTCTATTTGATCATAAGATTATTCGCTTGAGTATTGATAGTTTTCATAATCTTATGCTTCTCTAATCTGCAAGGCTGGAAATGATTGAGCATTTTTTTATTTTTTTGGGAATTCAATAGTGAACTTTTATTGTCACTTTTGGGTCTTACTTTGATCTGAGTATAATTTGTGACTCCTTTGGGTGCATGAAAGACTGCTCTTTACTCACCATTTTGAGAAAGTGACATCTGAATATTTACACTTTTGTGATAGCTTATCATGAATTTCTCTGTGAATACTATGCCCTTCATCAGGGAGCTAATGTTCTTTATTTCCGTGTATTTGGTAATGCTGATAATCTCCTCACTGTCTTTTACAAATATTTGGATGGCTGCAAGCAGTATTTAGACTGTCTTGTTTGACTCTTTTATTCTTGTCACTAGAACTTGTGACCTAAGACTCCATAAGGTCCGAAACCATGAAGATGTTTCTATCTTTATTTCAAAAATACAGTCACTGTATTTTGTCACTGTGTTATGATATCCATACTGATTATGCACTTCTTTGAAATTTCATTGTCTTTGTGACAGTCCATTGTTGAAAGCTTTTGGACTTTATTGCCTGTGGACTAAGATATAGCGTTCACCCCATCCAATCAGTTTACTTATTTCATCTTGCTTCAAATCATTTGCTATTGAACGTTTTATCTATTTGTTATTTTCCTGATTGGCACAGACTATGAACTTTTGAAGTCTTTTTTTTCTAAGAGACTAAAAGATATTTGCCTATTTTTTTTTACTCTAAACTATAATTGTTTGACAATTTGTTGTAGTAAATTTCTTCTCCTTCTGTTTTTTTTGGTACGCTCTAATGGTCTACCTCTTTTCGCCCTTACTGGAGTTGTGAATATGCACCCAATTATTCCCCTTTTGAAAGTAATGGAAGGGATTCTCCTCATAATTGACCTAACAAATCCTCTATGGCACTATCTTGGGATATACTTCTCTCTATTGAACCTATCTATCTTTCATTGAAACACTTCTCTCTATTGAACCTATTGGAGATTCACGCAGTTTCAGTTATCAAATTCAACTCTCAACTCTCAACTCTATTTAAATCTCCAAAATATTTGACCTTTCTCCTAGGATTCCAATTTTTGGTTCTGACCAAAGTTTTAAACTTTTGATTCACAAATTCCTCTTGGCTAATACTTTCTCCTTCTATTCTTTTTGTATTATGTTTACTATTAGATATATCAATGAAAAAAATTGAAATGCACTTCCTGATCCTATTTCCATCTTTCACCCATTAATATTTCCATGTCCTTTGATTGAATGTAAAAGACAGTTTAATGTCTCTCAATATACAACAACTACTAACAATATAGAGAGTTTCCTTCGTTACCCATCCCATTTTTTGAAACAAGGAAAATGGAATAAAATTTATGTTTCTATTTTCTAATTTAAATAGCCATTTTCCATGTTTAACTGTTTTCATCACAGTTTTCACATACTAAACTATTAATTAATTTATTTCATTTTCTTATAAATAATTCAAGTCTAATATCATAGCTAAATTTTATTTTATTTTATTTACTTTGATCATGATTCATCATTATTCCTTAAAATAAAATTAGAAATAAAATTATATTGGCTTCTGATCTATTGTGATCAATGTTCATAGGATTATTATTTCCCTAACTGAGGCTTAGGATACGTTAAGTTGTGGGGACACCCCAACATTGTGAAAATAAATAAATTTTTCTCTAAGTTATTCTACATAGTCATTCGTTTATTTATTTACAGTAAAACGAGCTTATAAAAAAGATTATAGAAACATCACTTTGGAAATATAAATTACATATTTTTCTTAAAACAAATGAATATTCTGTTTCTTACCTACCCTACATAACAATTGGATTATTTATTTTCCATGGGCATATGTTTACTGTAGAATCATAGAAATCCCCTTTTGGGAAAACAAATTCCATCATTATCCTCTTAAAACAATAAAAAATAAATAATATTTCCTTACCTACCCAACATAACCATTTTGTTACTTATTTCCCATGGGGCATAAGTTTAGTGGAAAACTATGGAAACAACTCCTTGGAAATCTTAATTACCCATTTACCATTAAAAATTATTTCCCAACTACCTAACTTAACTAGTCAACACTTATTTCCCATGGGCCATAAGTTTATTGGAAAATTATAGAAACAACTCCTTTGAAATCTTAAGCATCCTATGTAACTATTGGATGACCTTACCTACCATTTTAACTAATAAGCACGTGGCATAAATTTACTAGAAAATTCTAAAAACACCTTATTGGAAATACTACCCTATGTAGGCGTTCATCATAATATAGGAAACTCTTAAAAAATTAAACTACTAATTGTTCTTTAAAATAAAAGAATTTCTGGTTACCTACCTTTCTTATCTATTGGATCTCTTATTTCAAAAAATTATTTTTTCTACCTACCCACTATCTATTTGACTAATTTCAATTCAACCATTCAACTATTTATGCCATGATATTCCAATCGATCATCTATATCATGACCTTCACTTGTTTGAATAAACCTTTCAATTTAAATTCCCCTTTTTCATATTACCATGATATTTTATTTTATTTATTTTTTTCTTCTGCATTTTTGTCTAATTTAGTGTTTAGGCTTACAAAAACCATTGTATTATAAACTTCACACACTAACTTATGTTCTCTTATATGCAATAAGCATAAAAGAATATTGTATTATAAACTTCACGCACTAACTTATGTTCTCTCATATGCACCAATCCTACCGTAGATACTTTTCAACTGAGAATATTAGAAATATTTTCGTTACATCTTGATAGAAGATGTTTATTAAAATATTGTAGTGATGCTAAACCAGAAGCCATGCACCCCAATTTGACTTAAAAATGGATAACAGTTTTTGTATATTGCTATCAAGTTTTCATTACTACAGACAGATTTTTCCCAATCTTCAGTGCAAAGAGATTGTTATCAAAGATTCCTTTTCCGTTCTTTTCAACATTCTTAGTAGTAGATCAGAGATTGAATAAAGGAGAAGCAATATAAAGTGTTTGATAAGTGTCTCTCTTGCTTTTATTTTCAACTTTCTTAGTCGTAAATCAAACATTGAATTACTGAGAAGCAATATAGGATGTTTGATAAGTGTCTCTCTTTCCTTTCTTTCCAATTTTACAAAATTGTTTGTATCATAAGAAAGAACATGAACAAACTTGTTTTCTATTATTTTAAAAATGCAATTATTTGAAATCAACATAAAAAGGACAAGATCAAACTAGAAATATGTGATTTTGTTACTGTTATAATTTTTCCAATTGTTTACATATATGAATTATTAATATAATTTCATTACCTATAAAGTGAAAATGATTCAAATTATCCATGTGTTGCAGTTAAAATTAAATTTTTAAATATGATATTAGGGTTTGTATAAATAATCTGGTTGTTAACTCTCATCTTTTTCATTTGTTAAACCTCAGATCATTGAGAAATCCGTTGAGTGAAAAACATAGAATTCATGCTTTAAATAGAAAATGTTTATTGTTACGTGTGCATGCTAGACCCAGACTAGGATAATCAATCTTTTAAAAATAAATCGGATAAAATAATGTTTTAGAAATTTTATTTTCTAAATTATTTAACTTTCAATATCACAAAGTGAATCGCATTGTGAGATATTGTAGATAGTTTGCTAAAATGCACATAAAATAGGTACATAAATTAATTTTGGAGCCGTCAAATGCTCACATAAAAAGATTTCTCTAGAGATAAGTAATAGAATTCAATTAACCATTTTTGTTATTTGGAAGAAAACCTTTGCATTATAAAAATTATTTATATTAACTCATTAGTTTGTCCATTCATTTCCAGGAAGAAGCGGGAGCGGAGAGAACATTCTCATTTTGCAGATCATAGCCTGTCGAGGTAAGTCCTTAGGTCTATCATGCCAGATCTTAGTTGACAGCTCTTGCCATCACAATGTAGATGGATTATTTATGACCTTGAACTCTATATATCTTTCTCTCTATATAAAGAATGTTGGTGCACAGTAAAAATCGTGATGCTTCCACATATCAAATATACCTAGAAAACAGCCTGCCTCACTCTATATATATATTACTTAATGTAGTAAACAATCCCTCTACAACGAGTTGGCTGGAAAACTGGAAAACATGAGGGACGTGTAGTTGGGTAAGACCTGGCTAAATAACATTAATGACTTACCTCGACAGAGTTTCACCGTCAAATTGAAAATGAGGGTACGACAGTTATTTCATGGAGGAAATTGTCAAAAGGATCTCAACCTAATCATCAGAGCTGAGCAAAAGGAAAGATATATGATTCATTTAGTGGTTAGATCTACTGATAGTTTTCTCACTAATCCAATTGAGCCATCTGTGGTCTTTTCTTAGCCTTCCTAGCATGGCAAGTCATTTCATGGGATATGCGTATCATATAGTGGATATTTGAAATACATCAGCTGTCAATTCATTTGTCTGAAATTAATTTTAATCCACACAGACAAGGAATTCGATACACCCCTTCTACAAGATAACTAGTTTTTCTTTGAAAAAGAATCAGAGAAATTACATTAATGTCTACAAATGTTTAGAATTGGTCAATTGGATTGAAAACTACAACTACAATAGCATGAGGGAATGAAAATGACCTGCAACATTTTAAGAAAATACGAGGTTACAAGCTAAAAGCGAGAAGTTAAGAAAGGAAACACTTAAACTAGAAATAAACCCAACTAACATAAACCCTAAATGTAAAATAAATAATTTCCTAATTCAAAACTCAGCAGAACCTTGTAAATCCCAAACCTCACATTTGTAAATAGCCGCCTCAGGAATCAAGGAAATACGGCTATTTACAAATGAAGAAGTGCTCCGATTTCACTATTTGAAGAGAAAACACTGTGGCATATGAGCTCGTTTTTCTCTTCAAATAGTGAAATACGAGCTCTTCTTCATTTGTAAATTCCAGTTTTTCCTTGATTCCTGAGGCAGCTATTTACAAATGTGAGCTTTGGGATTTACCAGGTTCCACTGAGTTTTGAATAAGGACACTATTTATTTATTTATGTGAGCTTTGGGATTTACCAGGTTCCACTGGCTTGTAGCTTCAAACCTCTATTTTATAATAATGTTGCAGGTCATTTTTATGCCTTCATGCTATTGTAGTTTGTATTTTATAGTTCAATTGACTCATTCTCAACATTTGTAGACAATATTGTAATTTATCTTTTTTTTTTTCACAGAAAAATAGTTACTTCGAGAAAAAGTGTATCGCATTTCTTGGCTGAGTGGATTAGGATTAATTTAAGACATATGGATTAACAGTATTGAGACTTAAACTTGTATGACTTGACATGCTAGGAAGGTAAAGAAAAATCAGCTAGATGGCTCAACTGGAATAGTGAGAAAACTATAGGTAGATTGTGGTCCATAGATCTGATGAATCAGAGTTGAACCACAAGGAATGCAGCAGATTCAACATGAAATATAGAGAGGATAAATATGACATTCAATGCACTGACATATATGATTCTGATGATTCAGAGTTGAATGAGAAGGAATGAAGTGGATTCAACATCAAAAATATAGAGTATATACGGGACAAATCCGCAGGTGATGGTAGCTTTGCTAAGACATTTAGCACTGAAAGAAATTGAAATGACAGAGTTAAACCTTGGTGTTCCTAATGTATTTAACATGCTTGGAGAAATAGAAAATGTCATTGCAGAAACCCCCTCTACAGTTACTACACCAATCCTCTGAAGTGGCTGCACTGCAATACTTGCGCCATAATGTTAAAAATAGGTTGAAAGAGGCGACTGAAATTTGAATCATCTTCAAGTGCAAAGGCAGCTTTATTATGTATTTCTTCCTCCTTTTTCCATTTTTGGTCTCAGTTGCTGAACAATCTTCTGAATCGACCTTTTTTTTGTGTTGGGGACAGGTGTTGTCACGCCTAATCAGTTCAGCTTGATTGTGAAATATGAATGTTTAGAATGTGATGGGAATATGATATGAATGTCTAAGTAGTCATGCCACACTAAGATCAGTCTGTGATGGGAGAAACAGAATTAAAATTTCTAAACAAAAATCTTATAGTCTTGGATTTAAATTTTTTTTTAATAATCATGAAAGTATTATTTTCTTGATTCTTCTTATTGTTCTATGTAGCTGTAAAATTTAATTTAGAAAAAAAATATATACATATTATTATACATAAAACATATTAATAATTTTTCGCACTTCTGACTTGTATTTAATACTATCTCTCAGATATCTATAGACTTGAGTTTTAAAATTCACTATGATCCCATTTGGCAAGTTTTGAAATGTCTACTGAGTAGAAAAGGGGAATATTATTTTAGAACTTATGGACGAGCTTATTTTGTCTTACACCTCTACCTATAAATTCAACATTTATTTTATAATGTATAGGCATCAAAATAATATTTTTTAAAAATCATAGGTAATCAAGGAAATAATATTATATCACCACTTCAAGTAAGCAAAAGATAGAAAAAATATAAATTTAAGTGTTGATATGTTAAAAAAATACCAGTCACTTATTAGAAAGGGAATAACAATGCAAAAGGTGATATATTTTTGATAGCCTTTACAAAGTCGAAGGTTATCAAAATTAAATAGACCAAGCAGGAGTGCAAACTCCAAAAGAACAAAGTTGGACAAGTCAAACCAATCTCAAAAACCGTGAACAACCCAACCCAAATCAAGAGGGGGGAGGAAAACCTGAAACTTGACAAGGGGGGCTTGGGAAAGGGGGTTAGATTTTCCTTTCTGCCTATGACAAACAATCATCTAGGAAACACTATCATTAGGAACTTTCAAAGAATAATCAAGCGCGGAAGACTCCTACAGAGTCACTACCATGCTACTATTGCAGCTGAGCAACACAAAGAGAACAAGCGCCAGGACCAGAGTGAAGGTGAGGAGCAGGAGCAACGATTGCAGGAACCAAGGAGGCGGAAGGGTCCGACACAACAGTAACATCAACCAGGGCATCATCAACAATATTGGGCACCTCATCTTGAGATGAATAAACTGAAAAAGGATCTAAAGCATTAATCATCAAGTGGTCTTCCATAGGATCCTTCCACCAAGTTGCAACACCTTTGCAATGAGAGAGAGAATAGTCAAAAGCAAGGTGACCCATTGAGAGGCACCTTCGACAGTGAAAAGGGAGGCCTTCATAATCCAGTGGTTGAGTCCAAGGCCTATCCCCAACCATAAGAATCACATCCCTAGGGAGGTCCAGAGATATGTCAACATCAATTAATAGGTGAGCAAAGGTAGAATGACCCATGGATAACGTGGCATCATCAACCTTCAAGAAGTTGCTAATGGAGTTACCAATGGCCTCAAAACAAGAAGGTTCCCAAAAATCAGGAACAAAAGCATTAGCAACCAGAGCACAAAATTATGAACCAATAGAATATGGAAAGCATATAACCATCTAGAATAAACATCCAAAACTGAATCCAGAGATTCTGATCATACCAGATCAGAATTAAAACTAAGATGATCACCAAGACTAACTGGGATAGGTCAAATTTGGATATAGTGTTGTCGTCGATGAAAACACTTAACCAAATCCAACATATTCCAAACAATATCCCCTTTTGGCATTGATGGCAACACTGAATGTGAAAAACATCCAAGTGCAAAGGAATACAAACAATCTCTCAAAAGATTGATTTGAAATATATTTCTCCCCCTTAGATTAACACCTTCTCCCAAAATATTTATAGTTTTTTACATAAACACCTTCTCCCCCTTTAACATCAATAACAAAGGACAAATATCAAACCAAAATAATGAACCAAATAGTTGACTACTCCCCTTGAGTAGTAGCAACATCTCATCAACCTCAATCAGAAGGATATGTCTGATAAGCTGAACTGATTGATATATCCCTGCATCACGAAGTCTCTTCTAGAGGGGTGTTGACCCCGAACTAGTCTCTGCGATATTCAAAAGTATCTTTAGGCAATGGTTTAGTTACAATATCTACAATATGTTCCTTAGTAGGCACATAAACCAATATGTCTTCCTTTACTTCAACCTTTTCCTTCAAGAAATTGTACCTTATAGAAATGTGTTTCGATTTGGATTGAAATAGCAAATTCTTTGACATATCAATAGCAATATTATTATCATAGTGAATAATAGTAGGCTCATCATAAATTATTCTTATATCTTTTAGCATTTGTTTTATCAATAAAATCTTACTACAGTTGGTAGCAACAACTATATACTTTGTTTCAACATTAGACAATGAAGTGCGTGATTGTTTCTTGCTAAGCCACGAAACCAACTTCTTTCCAAGAAAGAATACACAACCAGTAGTTCTCTTTTGATCATTCACATCTGCTTCCCAATCAAAATCTATATTTGCACATAATATGAAGTCATCATTCTTTGGATACCATAGCCCAAACTTTGTGTTACATACCAAATATTTGAATATCCTCTTAACAGCAATATCATGAGTTTCTCTAGGATCTGAGTGAAATCTAGAAGTAATACAAACAATGTTCATTATATCAGGTCTAGTTTGAGTTAGGTACAACAATCCACCAATCATCAATTTGTATCTGCTTGGATTTACTCTAGGAGATTCATCATCCTTTGACAATTCGCAACCGCTTATTATAGGAGTATCGACAGGTTTAGAATTCTCAGGTCCAAATTTCTTAAGTAAATCCTTCACATACTTAGTTTAACAAATGAAAATAACTTTCTCAGTCTGAGTAATCTACAAACAAAAGAAAAATTTCATCTCACCAATCATAGACATTTTAAATTCATTCTTCATATCATTAGCAAATTTCATTCATAGAATTTATTCACCTCCAAAAATGATATCATAAGAAATATGTCATCCTGCTCAATTTTGTAATTTAAGTTACTAACTGCATTACCTTTGCTAAAACCAATCTTTAAAAGATATCTATCTAATCTAGCATACCATGCTCTAGGGGCTTGTTTTAGTCCATATAAAGATTTCTTCATTCTACAAACCATGTCTTTGTCTTCTGAAAAAAAAAATCCATCAGGCTGCTCAATGTAGACTTCCTCTTCTAGGTCTCTGTTTAGAAATGTACGTTTGACATTCATCTGATATACTTTGTAGTTCTTGTGTGCAGATTAGACCATAAATAGTCATACCGCTTCAATTCTTGCAACTGGACCATAAGTCTCTCCATAATCAAACCCATCTTCCTGTGAAAATCCTTTGTAAACTAATCTAGCCTTGTTCCTCACAACCAAACCTTCCTTATTTAATTTATTCCTGAAAACCCATTTAGTTCCAATAATATTCTTGTCTTTAGGTCTAGTAACGAATTCCCATGTCTTAGTCTTTTCTATCTGATTTTATCCTTTTTCTATTGCTTTTATCCAATTTTCATCCTTGCTTCAATAAATGAAATTAATTCTTATCCAATTTCATAATTTATGATTTTTAAGAAATACTAAATGTGCATTGAATATCTCTGTGATATGGTTGTCTCGTGTATTCTATTATGATCTAGTGCAACATTAACTTTGCACTATGCTCAGTGTCGTTTATGGATATTACTCCTCTTTGTGTAATCATATTGAAAGATATTTCTTTTGTATCTAAAACTATTGCCATTATCTCATGAAGCTCTGTGAAGTAGGACTGCAACCTAATCTTTTGGTATTGATTTTAGAGACTGTCATTCTCATGATGGCTGCACGAACTAGTCAAAATCTTGATTATTTCTTGATGATCTTTATACCTCACTTTGACTGTCCATGAGGCTTATCATATTGATAGCTGGCTGAACCTTGTGGTTTGTGCTTTCATTATCTGTTCCTTTGATTTAGTATTATGTTTTTGCGGACTAATAAAGTTTTTTGAAAATCGGTGAACTGGGTTTTCACCAGATTTTTAGGGTAATTCCGTTTTGAAGTCTTCTCATTTCTGTATAAAAATCGTCATAACCGGAATCTAGGTTTTCACGAAGTCATGAAAACATTATGACTATATCTTTGCTTGTTGTTCATTGTGCACTAGGATCTGCTCCTTTGCTAATTGTCATTTCTTAGGATTCTATATTTTAAATTTATATCCATGCTTATGTCTATACTGTGATTTTAAGGCTGCCATTCTAAGAGTGACTGTTGTCTATGATATTATGACTGTTCACTATACATGTTTGAGGCACTACTTTATTCTTCACTGTTTGAGTTCCTTCAAAATACATTCAAAATATTTGAATATGCTACTCTTATTGAATGGATCAGTTTCTATTCGATCAGAAGATTATTCACTTGAGTATTGATAGATTTCATAATCTTATGCTTCTCTAATCTGCAAGGCTGTAAATGATTGAGCATTTTTTTAATTTTTTGGGAATTCAATAGTGAACTTTTATTGTCACTTTTGGGTCTTACTTTGATCTGAGTATAATTTGTGACTCCTTTGGGTGCATGAAAGACTGCTCTTTACTCACCATTTTGAGAATGTGACATCTGAATATTTACACTTTTGTGATAGCTTATCATGAATTTCTCTGTGAATACTATGCCCTTCATCAGGGGGCTAATGTTCTTTATTTCCGTGTATTTGGTAATGCTGATAATGATATTTGGATGGCTGCATGCAGTATTTAGACTGCTTTGTTTGACTCTTTTATTCTTGTCACTAGAACTTGTGACCTAAGACTCCATAAGGTCTGAAACCATGAAGATGTTTCTATCTTTATTTCAAAAATTCAGTGACTGTATTTTGTCACAGTGTTATGATATCCATACCGATGTGTTATGATATCCATACTGATTATGCACTTCTGTGAAATTTCATTGTCTTTATTATTTATTGTCTTTGTGACAGTCCATTGTTGAAAGCTTTCGGACTTTATTGCGTGTGGACTAAGATATAACGTTCACCCCATCCAATTAGTTTACTTATTTCATCTTGCTTCAAATCATTTGCTATTGAACGTTTTATCTATTTCTTATTTTCCTGATTGGCACAGACTATGAACTTTTGAAGACTTTTTTTTCTAAGAGACTAAAAGATATTTGCCTATTTTTTTTAACTCTAAACTATAATTGTTTGACAATTTGTTGTAGTTAATTTCTTCTCCTTCTGTTTTTTTTGGTACGCTCTAATGGTCTACCTCTTTTTTGCCCTTACTGGAGTTGTGAATATGCACCCAATTATTCCCATTTTGAAAGTAATGGAAGGGATTCTCCTCATAATTGACCTAACAAATCCTCTATGGCCCTATCTTGGGATATACTTCTCTCTATTGAACCTATCTATCTTTCATTGAAACACTTCTCTCTATTGAACCTATCCGAGATTCACGCAGTTTCAGTTATCAAATTCAACTCTCAACTCTCAACTCTCTTTAAATCTCCAAAATATTTGACCTCTTTCTTTGGATTCCAATTTTTGGTTCTGACCAAAGTTTTAAACTTTTGATTCACAAATTCCCCTTGGCTCATACCTTCTCCTTTTGTTCTTATTTTATTATGTTTACTATTAGATATATCAATGAAAAAAATTGAAAAGGACTTCTTGATCCTATTTCTATCTTTCACCCATGAATATTTCCATGTCCTATGATTGAATGTAAAAGACAGTTTAGTGTCTCTCAATATACAACAAGTACTAACAATATAGAGAGTTTCCGTCGTTACCCATCCCAATTTTTGAAACAAGGAAAATAGAATAAAATTTATGTTTCTATTTTCTAATTTAAATAGCCATTTTCCATGTTTAACTATTTTCATCACAGTTTTCACATACTAAACTATTGATTTATTTATTTCATTTTATTATAAATAATTCAAGTCTAATATCATAGCTAAATGTTATTTTATTTTATTTACTTTGATCATGATTCATCATTATTCCTTAAAACAAAATTAGAAATAAAATTATATTGGCTTTTGATCTATTGTCATCAATGTTCATAGGATTATTATTTCCCTAAGTGAGGCTTAGGATAGGCTAAGTTGTGGGGACACCCCAACATTGTGAAAATAAATAAATTTTTCTCTAAGTTATTCTACATAGTCATTCGTTTATTTATTTATAGTAAAACGAGCTTATAAAAAGGATTATAGAAACATAATTTTAAAAATATAAATTAAATATTTTTCTTAAAAAAAATGAATATTATGTTTCTTACCTACCTTACATAACAATTGGATTATTTATTTTCCAAGGGCATATGTTTACTGTAGAATCATAGAAATCCCCTTTTGGGAAAACAAATTCCATCATTATCCTCTTAAAACAATAAAAAATAAATAATATTTCCTTACCTTCCCAACATAACCATTTTGTTACTTATTTCCCATGGGGCATAAGTTTAGTGGAAAACTATAGAAACAACTCCTTGGAAATCTTAATTACCCATTTACCATTAAAAATTATTTCCCAACTACCTAACTTAACTAGTCAACACTTATTTCCCATGCGCCATAAGTTTATTGGAAAATTATAGAAACAACTCCTTTGAAATCTTAAGCATCCTATGTAACTATTGGATGACCTTACCTACCATTTTAACTATTGGATCACTTATTCGTCACATACAGGTTTTGTGCAAAATTATTCTAAAAAACCTTGAAAATATTAACCACTCTATGTAATAATTAGATTAACTCTTAAAACTTTAGCATAACGAGCTAATAAGCACGTGGCATAAATTTACTAGAAAATTATAAAAACACCTTATTGGAAATACTAACTACCCTATGTAGGTGTTCATCATAATATAGGAAACTCTTAAAAAATTAAACTACTAATTGTTCTTTAAAATAAAACAATTTTCTGGTTACCTACCCTTCTTATCTATTGGATCTCTTATTTCAAAAAATTATTTTTTCTACCTACCCACTATCTTTTAGCATTTGTTTTATCCATAAAATCTTAGTACAACAAAATCTATATAGGCACATAATATGAAGTCATCATTCTTTGGATACCATAGCCCAAACTCTATTTTACATACCAAATATTTGAATATCCTCGTAACACCAATATCATGAGTTTCTCTAGGATATGAGTGAAATCTAGAAGTAAGACAAACAATGTTCATTATATCAGGTCTAGTTTGAGTTAGGTACAACAATCCACCAATCATCGATTTGTATCTACTTGCAATTACTCTAGGAGATTCATCATCCTTTGACAATTCGGAACCGCTTATCATAGGAGTATCGATAGGTTTAGAATTCTCAGGTCCAAATTTCTTAAGTAACTCCTTCACATACTTAGTTTAACAAATGAAAATACCTTTCTCAGTCTGAGTAATCTGCAAACAAAAGAAAAATTTCATCTCACCAATCATAGATATTTTAAATTCATTCTTCATATCATTAATGCATAGAATTTATTCACCTCCAAAAAAGATATCATAAGAAATATGTCACCCTGCTCAATTTTGTAATTTAAGTTACCAACAACATTACCTTTGCTAAAACCAATCTTTAAAAGATATCTATCTAATCTAGCATACCATGCTCTAGGGGCTTGTTTTAGTCCATATAAAGATTTCTTCATTCTACAAACCATGTCTTTGTATTCTAAAAAAAAAAATCCATCAGGCTGCTCAATGTAGACTTCCTCTTCTAGGTCTCCGTTTAGAAATGTACGTTTGACATCCATCTGATATACTTTGTAGTTCTTGTGTGCAGATTAGACCTTAAATAGTCATACCACTTCAATTCTTGCAACTGGACCATAAGTCTCTCTTCAATTCTTGCAACTGACCATAAGTCTCTCCATAATCAAATCCATCTTGCTGTGAATTTCCTTTGTAAACTAATCTAGCCTTGTTCCTCACAACCAGACCTTCGTTATTTAATTTATTCCTAAAAACCCATTTAGTTCCAATAATATTCTTGTCTTTAGTTCTAGTAACTAATTCCCATGTCTTAATCTTTTCTATTTGATTTTATCCTTCTTCCATTGCTTTTATCCAATTTTCATCCTTGCTTCAATAAATGATCTTAATTCTTATGCAATTTTCATCTGTCAAAAGGGTTGTTACTATTCCTATTATCCACTGGAGGTTGCACAAAACTATCAAACCCTAATTGTTTTCCTTTGTCCTCAATGATGATCATAATTTATGATTTCTAAACAATACTAACTGTGCATTGAATATCTCTGTGATATAGTTGTCTCGTGTATTCTATTATTACCTAGTGCAACATTAACTTTGCACTATGCTCAGTGTCATTTATGGATATTACTCCTCTTTGTGTAATCATATTGACAGATATTTCTTTTGTATCTAAAACTATTGCAATTATCTCATGAAGCTCTGTGAAGTAGTTCTGCAACCTAATCTTTTGGTATTGATTTTAGAGACTGTCTTTCTCATGATGGCTGCACCAACTGGTCAAAATCTTGATTATCTCTTGATGATCTTTATACCTCACTTTGACTGTCCATGAGGCTTATCATATTGATAGCTGGCTGAACCTTGTGGTTTGTTCTTTCATTATTTGTTCCTTTGTTTTAGTATTATCTTTTTTGCGGACTAATAGAGTTTTTCGAAAATCCGTGAACTGGGTTTTCACCAGATTTTTTGAGTTATTGTGTTTTGAAGTCGTCTCATTTCTGCATAAAAATCGTCATAAGCAGAATCTGGGTTTTCACGAAATCATGAAAACATTATGACTATTTCTTTGCTTGTTGTCCATTGTGCACTAGGATCTGCTCTTTTGCTAATGGTCATTTCTTAGGATTCTATATTTTAAATTTATATCCATGCTTATGCCTATACTGTCCTTCAGTGATTTTAAGGCTGCCATTCTAAGAGTGACTGTTGTCTGTGATATTATGACTGTTCACTGTACATGTTTGAGGCACTACTTTACTTTTCACTGTTTGAGTTCCCTCAAAATACATTCAAAATATTTGAATATGCTACTCTTATTGAATGGATCAGTTCCTATTCTATCAGAACATTATTCGCTTGAGTATGGATAGAAATCATAACCTTATGCTTCTCTAATCTGCAAGGCTGTAAATGATTGAGCATTTTTTTATTTTTTTGGGAATTCAATAGTGAACTTTTATTGTCACTTTTGGGTCTTACTTTGATCTGAGTATAATTTGTGACTCCTTTGGGTGCATGAAGGACTGCTCTTTACTCACCATTTTGAGAAAGTGACATTTGAATAATTACACTTTTGTGATAGCTTATCATGAATTTCTCCGTGAATACTATGCTCTTCATCACGGGGCTAATGTTCTTTATTTCCGTGTATTTGGTAATGCTGATAATCTCCTCACTGTCTTTTACAAATATTTGGATGGCTGCAAGCAGTATTTAGACTGCCTTGTTTGACTCTTTTATTCTTGTCACTAGAACTTGTGACCAAAGACTCCATAAGGTCTGAAACCATGAAGATGTTTCTATCTTTATTTCAAAAATTCCGTGATTGTATTTTCCCACTGTGTTATGATATCCATACCGATGTGTTATTATATCCATACTGATTATGCACTTCTATGAAATTTCATTGTCTTTATTATTCATTGTCTTTGTGACAGTCCATTATTGAAAGCTTTTGGACTTTATTGCCTATGGACTAAGATATAGCGTTCACCCCATCCAATCAGTTTACTTATTTCATCTTGTTTCAAATCATTTGCTATTGAACGTTTTATCTATTTCCTATTTTCCTGATTGGCACAGACTATGAACTTTTGAAGTCTTTTTTTCCTAAGAGATCAAAAGATATTTGCCTATTTTTTTTTACTCTAAACTATAATTGTTTGACAATTTGTTATAGTAAATTTCTTCTCCTTCTGTTTTTTTTCGGTACATTCTAATGGTCTACCTCTTTTCGCCCTTACTGGAGTTGTGAATATTCATTCAATTATTCCCATTTTGAAAGTAATGGAAGGGATTCTCCTCATAATTGACCTAACAAATCCTCTATGGCACTATCTTGGGATATACTTCTCTCTATTGAACCTATCTCTCTTTCATTGAGACACTTCTCTCTATTGAACCTATCCGAGATTCACGCGGTTTCACTTATCAAATTCAACTCTCAACTCTCTTTAAATCTCCAAAATATTTGACATCTTTCTTAGGATTCCAATTTTTGGTTCTGACCAAAGTTTTCAACTCTTGATTCACAAATTCCCCTTGGCTCATACTTTCTCCTTCTGTTCTTCTTGTATTATGTTTACTATTAGATATATCAATGAAAAAAATTGAAAAGCACTTCTTGATCTTGTTTCCATCTTTCACCCATGAATATTTCCATGTCCTGTGATTGAATGTAAAAGACAGTTTAATGTCTCTCAATATACAACAAAGACTAACAATATAGAGAGTTTCCTTCCTTACCCATCCCATTTTTTGAAACAAGGAAAATGGAATAAAATTTATGTTTCTATTTTCTAATTTAAATAGCCATTTTTCATGTTTAACTATTTTCATCACAATTTTCACATACTAAACTATTAATTTATTTATTTCATTTTATTATAAATAATTCAAGTCTAATATCATAGCTAAATGTTATTTTATTTTATTTACTTTGATCATGATTCATCATTATTCCTTAAAACAAAATTAGAAATAAAATTATGTTGGCTTCTGATCTATTGTCATCAATGTTCATAGGATTATTATTTCCCTAAGTGAGGCTTATGATAGGCTAAGTTGTGGGGACACCCAAACATTGTGAAAATAAATAAATTTTTCTCTAAGTTATTCTACATAGTCATTCGTTTATTTATTTGTAGTAAAACGAGCTTATAAAAAATATTATAGAAACATCACTTTGGAAATATAAATTACATATTTAAAAAAAAAAAAATGAATATTATGTTTCTTACCTACCCTACATAACAATTGGATTATTTATTTTCCAAGGGCATATGTTTACTGTAGAATCATAGAAATTCCCTTTTGGGAAAACAAATTCCATCATTATCCTCTTAAAACAATAGAAAATAAATAATATTTCCTTACCTACCCAACATAACCATTTTGTTACTTATTTCCCATGGGGCATAAGTTTAGTGGAAAACTATAGAAACAACTCCTTGGAAATCTTAATTACCCATTTACCATTAAAAATTATTTCCCAACTACCTAACTTAACTAGTCAACACTTATTTCCCATGTGCCATAAGTTTTTTGAAAAATTATAGAAACAACTCCTTTGAAATCTTAAGTATCCTATGTAACTATTGGATGACCTTACCTACCATTTTAACTATTGGATCACTTATTTGTCACATACAGGTTTTGTGCAAAATTATTCTAAAAATACCTTGAAAATATTAACTACTCTATGTAATAATTAGATTAACTCTTAACACTTTAGCATAACCAGCTAATAAGCACGTGGCATAAATTTACTAGAAAATTATAAAAACACCTATTGGAAATACTAACTACCCTATGTAGGCGTTCGATCATAATATAGGAAACTTTTAAAAAATTAAACTACTAATTGTTCTTTAAAATAAAACAATTTTCTGGTTACCTACCCTTCTTATCTATTGGATCCCTTATTTCAAAAAATCATTTTTTCTACCTACCCACTATCTATTTGAGTAATTTCAATTCAACCATTCAACTATTTATGCCATGATATTCAAATCGATCATCTATCTCATGACCTTTACTTGTTTGAATAAACCTTTCAATTTACATTCCCCTTTTTCATATTACCATGATATTTTATTTTTATTTTTTTTCTGCATTTTTGTCTAATTTAGTGTTTAGGTTTGCAAAAAACATTGTATTATAAACTTCACGAACTAACTTATGTTTTCTCATATGCAATAAGCATAAAAGAATATTGTATTGTAAACTTCACGAACTAACTTATGTTCTCTCATATGCACCAATCCTACCGTAGATACTTTTCAACTGAGAATATTAGAAATATTTTCTTTACATCTTGATAGAAGATGTTTATTAAAATATTGTAGTGATGCTAAACCAGCAGCCATGCACCCCAATTTGACTTAAAAATGGATAACAGTTTTTGTATATTGCTATCAAGTTTTCATTATTACAGAGAGATTTTTCCCAATCGTCAATGCAAAGAGATTGTTATCAAAGATTCTTTTTCCATTCTTTTCAACATTCTTAGTAGTAGATCAGAGATTGAATAAAGGAGAAGCAATATAAAGTGTTTGATAAGTGTCTCTCTTGCTTTTATTTTCAACTTTCTTAGTCATAAATCAAACATTGAATTACTGAGAGGCAATATAGGATGTTTGATAAGTGTCTCTCTTTCCTTTCTTTTCAATTTTACAAAATTGTTTGTATCATAAGAAAGAACATGAACAAACTTATTTTCTATTGCTTGAAAAATGCAATTATTTGAAATCAACATAAAAAAGACAAGATCAAACTAGAAATATGTGATTTTGTTACTGATATAATTTTTTCTATTGTTTACATATATGAATTATTAATATAATTTCATTACCTATAAAGTGAAAATGATTCAAATTATCCATGTGTTGCAGTTAAAATTATATTTTTAAATATGATATTAGAGTTTGTATAAATAATCTGGATGTTAACTCTCATCTTTTTGATTTGTTAAACCTCAGATCATTGAGAAATCTGTTGAATGAAAAACATAGAAATCATGCTTTAAATAGAAAATGTTTACTGTTACGTGTGCATGCTAGACCCAGACTAGGATAATCAATCTTTTAAAAAAAAATCGGATAAAATAATGTTTTAGAAATTTTATTTTCTAAATTATTTCAATTTCAATATCACAAAGTGAATCGCTTGTGAGATATTGTAGATAGTTTGCTAAAATGCACATAAAACAGGTACATAAAATAATTTTGGAGTCCTCAAATGCTCTGATAAAAATATTTCTCTAGAGATAAGTAATAGAATTCAATTAACCATTTTTGTTATTTGGAAGAAAACCTTTGCATTATAAAAATTATTTATATTAACTCATTAGTTTGTCCATTCATTTCCAGGAAGAAGCGGGAGCGGAGAGAACATTCTCATTTTGCAGCTCATAGCCTGTCGACATAAGTCCTTAGGGTTATCATGCCAGATCTTAGTTGGCAGCTCTTCCCAGCTCAATGTAGATGGATTATTTATGACCTTGAACTCTATATCTCTTTCTTTCTATATAAAGAATGTTGGTGCACAGTAAAAATCGTGCTGCTTCCACATATCAAATATACCTAGAAAACAGCCTGCCTCACTCTATATATATATTACTTAATGTAGTAAACAATCTATTTACATTAATAAATTACCTCGACAGAGTTTCGCCGTCAAATTGAATATGAGGGTACGACAGTTATTTCATGGAGGAAATTGTCAAAAGGATCTCAACCTAATCATCAGAGCTGAGCAAAAGAAAAGATATATGATTCATTTAGTGGTTAGATCTACTGATAGTTTTCTTACTAATCCAATTGAGCCATCTGTTGTCTTTTCTTAGCCTTCCTAGCATGGCAAGTCATACAAATTCAGAAGTCATTTCATGGGATATGCGAATCATATAGTGGATATTTGAAATACATCAGCTGTCAATCCATTTGTCTGAAATTAATTTTAATCCACACAGCCAAGGAATTCGATACACCCCTTCTAGAAGTTAACTAGTTTTTCTTTGAAAAAGAATCAGAGAAATTAAATTAATGTCTACAAATGTTGAGAATTGGTCAGTTGGATTGAAAACTACAACTACAATAGCATGAGGGAATGAAAATGACCTGCAACATTTTAAGAAAATACGAGGGTACAAGATAAAAGGAGAAGTTAAGAAAGGAAACACTTAAACTAGAAATAAACCCAACTAACATAAACCCTAAATGTAAAATAAATAATGTCCTAATTCAAAACTCAGTAGAACCTTGTAAATCCCAAACCTCACATTTGTAGTTTGTATTTTTTAGTTCAATTGACTCATTCTCAACATTTGTAGACAATATTGTAATTTATCTTATTTTTTTTCACAGAAAAATAGTTACTTCGAGAAGAGGTGTATGGCATTTCTTGGCTGAGTAGATGAGGATTAATTTAAGACAAACGGATTAACAGTAGTTAGACTTAAATTTGTATAACTTCACATGCTAGGAAGGTTAAGAAAAACCAGCCAGATGGCTCAACTGTAGTGAGAAAACTATCGGTAGATCGTGGTCCATATATCTGATGAATCAGAGTTGAACCACAAGGAATGCAGCAGATTTAACATGAAATATAGAGAGGATAAATGCGACATTCATTGCACCGACGTATATGATTCTGATGATTCAGAGTTGAATGAGAAGGAATGAAGCGGATTCAACATCAAAAATAGAGAGTATATACGGGACAAATCCGTGGGTGATGGTAGCTTTGCTAAGACATTTAGCACCGAAAGAAATTGAATTGACAGAGGTAAACCTTGGTGTTCCTAATGTATTTAACATACTTGGAGAAAATGTTTAAGGATCTGGAAAATGTCGTTGCAGAAACCCCCTCTACAGTTACTACACCAATCTTCCGAAGTGGCTGCAAGGCAATACTTGCCCATAATGTTAAAAATAGGTTGAAAGAGGCGACTGAAATTTGAATCATCTTCAAGTGCAAAGGCAGCTTAATTATGCATTTCTTCCTCCTTTTTCCATTTTTGGTCTCAGTTGCTGAACAATCTTCTGAATCGACCTTTTTTTGTGTTGGGGACAGGTGTTGTCACGCCTAATCAGTTCAGCTCGACTGTGAAATATGAATTTTTAGAATGTGATAGGAATTTGATATGAATGTCTAAGTAGTCATGCAATAGGTATGATCTCAAATTTAGCTTCCTAAATAGGTTTTGGGGCAATCTCATCCCCTGCTTCGCATACTTTCACATTGGTACTATAAAACATTTTACAATGGTCAGTCTTCCGACTCTTTTCTTTCAAATAGATAGTTGCTTTCCTTATTGCATGGGGGGGCCCATGGGACACATTGTGATTTTGCATGTCTCTACGAACTAAAACTTTACTTCTCCAGCTTCTCTCTAATAACCCACCGTGTGTTGGCTCGACAGAGGAAAGAGATCATACAATACAGGGGGCTTCCCAATTCTCCAATGGCATGCCACATATGATGGGTGGTTGATTTTTGACCTCGACATTTCCTAGTGGATGTATTCAAATCTACTGAGCAAGGCCATCCAGAGTTCGAGGCTACCAAAATCTGATACCGAAACACGACACAACCTACATGCCCGACATGCTGGCGATTTGGGAAAATTTGTAACCCGCAACCTTCCGGCATGAAAGTGATCAGATATTGTCATTCCAAATCAAATCTTTCTGAATGGTGGCAAAAATGAAATTTTATCTTCACTATAGTATAAGGGGATATAAAATCCAGAGATAGAGGACGATTAAACATCGATTTTTCTTATAATAATATGATCTGATCGGATCTTTTTTTCTTCCAAGTTTTAGGTCAAATATTGAAAACTCAAAATATATTAACTTTTGAAAGAGATAGGACCTTTGTACAAGTGATCCAAATTTTTTGAAACATTTTTGTAAAAGTAATAACTTGATCAAGAGATCCGGTTTGGTTTTATAAAATCACATAATCGATAATTGAGCCTTAATATTATTCTAAATAGCAAATTGTGTCATGTTTCCTTTCTCTAATGTTCTTAATAATATTTTGTGCTAATCTTGTCTGTCCGATTCTATTTTCATTTCTTTGGAATTTTTCTTTATGAGGTTATGAATAGTGTGCATACATCAAACCTTCATGCTCATAAAATGAATTCTAGATTATACCATTCTTGCAAAACTAAAAAGAGTTGTATTTAGAATTGTAAGATTGTTTGTTGAGCTCTATCTTTATGAACACCCTCCATAAAATCAGATTGGAATATTGTGTCTTATGTCAGAGTTACTATGCCCTATTATTTTCTCAATATTAAAGGAATTGTGATATATTGTGCCTTGTCTGCTCAATGGTCAGTCTTTTTGAGTTTCCTTTCTGTTATCCAATAGGGTTAGGTTTACAATGCCTTCTTTCCCTTTTCAACCTCTCTTTCTAAATAATGAAGAGTCGGCTACTAAAATCTTGGAGGTTCGTTCCACAAGATGCAATGGACCCCACCCCTATATAACTTCTCGAGTGCCCCACTTCATGTCTTCAAACTAATTGGGGTTCAATAGTATTTTCTTGGCATGCCCAATGGGAGCTCGAATAACCCTACTTTGGGTTGGTAATCTCAAAAAAATGTGATGGAAATTTATTCTTATTGTTTCTTGTAAGAGAGCCCGATTATGGCCCTACATCCTAAGGAAGAGTTTCTTCTGATAGCTAGATAGATCATGTATGATATACAAAACCAATTAAATGCCATTGATGAAGAAATAATGTTCTACCAATTTTATCAGGACAAGTTCCCCAGTTCATACATAAGGAAGAAGAGAGGGGGATTGTTAATCCTAGTCTCCAATCAAGCAGACAAGGAAGTTCTTGTAGAACAAGATATTACCTTTGAAGAGGTAGATTTTATTCAAGAGTTGCTTTTCTCTCTTCCTTTAATAGAAAAATATCTTTTGTCCAACTTCACTCAACCCAAAATGATTTCACTTTACAAAGGTAGATTGGTGGTCTGGAGGTTAATTGGTCATCCGAACTATGAACAAAAATCTTCGAACAAGCCTTGGATCCCAAAGACTGAGTGACAACTGATAATGAAACTGATGAAGAACAGGCCCATATCTCTCTAAAGGGAAAGAAAAAGACCCAAGGGGCCTACCAAGATGAAACCGATATGAATGATTCTCAATTCTGGGATGAGATTGGACTGTTTTGTAATTCACTTGAAGCAAGGTTCAAACCTGTAGCATCCCCTCTCAAAGGATACCAAACAAGCTCAGAGCAAGTGACAGTTAGTGGCGACTCGACAACTCAGGTGAAAATACCCATTGTACCCCTACGTGGATGCCCCATAAGATTTTTGGTGCAACAAGCAGGTAAAATTGTTTCAACTTTTCCTTTTTTTGATCACAATGATGACTTATCAGAGGTAAGGTCTTTTACCTATTTTTCATTAAATAGTAATACTTCCTTAGCTATTCTTTTTCCTTTTTGCAATAAAATAAAAAGTTCCCGACGTACCAAAAATTTATCACCCCTTTATTTTTTGATTCACCCCCACAAGTACGAGAGTTACATAAGATTAGGGAGAAATGGGAGTTATTTAGAAAATCCTATTAATGGATTTATTTAGTTTAATTTTTTTTTAAATCATAGAAGTAGGTTAATTTTTATTTTTCAATGAAATTATACTGCATAATCTTGTTTTTAACGTTGTGTATAGCTTTAATAAAGTATCATTTTTTTAGGATTCATCTCAGTTTGGTTATGACTACAAGATCACTCTTAAAAGTTTCAAAGTATCTTTAAGGTAAAGGACACAAATTCTTTCAAACCACCATGAATGGTAAGCGTGGACTCAGGTATTTTTCTACCCATTCATTGGTTACTATATACAATGAATTTGTTTTTTATCTTTAAATCATTAAAGCATAAGAGTTTTATGAATTCAAAGTGTGCAGAAAGAAAAAAAAAATTATTAACTACTTTTCATGCATGTAAAAAGAGATAGTTTGACAAAATATTTAGATTCTATTATATATAGAGAGAGTTATATTTACAACTTGCATTCACCATCTTTCAAAAAACAAAAATAAAAACAAAATCCCATTGATTCAATTTTTTGCAGCACCAACACTAGCACAGCACACCAGAGGGGACTAATTTTCATCAAGATCATATGAGTCATGGTTGTCATCCTCCTCGTCCTTCATCACTAGGACCTCTTCCTCCCTCATTCTCTCATTATTTTCCCACCCATAATCATCCACCATGACTCGGAACTCCCCAATCCAACAAGCATCAAAATCAAGGTCTATTCTGGTAATCTTACAAAGAAACCCACAAGCTAGACCATAATATTCTCATAATATTAAAAGTTATGGCCTTCCCAACATAACCATTTTGTTACTTATTTCCCATGGGGCATAAGTTTAGTGGAAAACTATAGAAACAACTCCTTGGAAATCTTAATTACCCATTTACCATTAAAAATTATTTCCCAACTACCTAACTTAACTAGTCAACACTTATTTCCCATGGACCATAAGTTTATTGGAAAATTATAGAAACAACTCCTTTGAAATCTTAAGCATCCTATGTAACTATTGGATGACCTTACCTACCATTTTAACTATTGGATCACTTATTTGTCACATACAGGTTTTGTGCAAAATTATTCTAAAAAGACATTGAAAATATTAACTAGTTTATGTAATAATTAGATTAACTCTTAAAACTTTAGCATAACGAGCTAATAAGCACGTGGCATAAATTTACTAGAAAATTATAAAAACACCTTATTGGAAATACTAACTACCCTATGTAGGTGTTCATCATAATATAGGAAACTCTTAAAAAATTAAACTACTAATTGTTCTTTAAAATAAAACAATTTTCTGGTTACCTACCCTTCTTATCTATTGGATCTCTTATTTCAAAAAATTATTTTTTCTACCTACCCACTATCTTTCAGCATTTGTTTTAACATTAGACAATGAAGTGCGTGATTGTTTCTTGCTAAGCCATGAAACCAACTTCTTTCCAAGAAAGAATACACCACCAGTAGTTCTCTTTTGATCATTCACATCTCCTGCCCAATCAAAATCTATATGGGCACATAATATGAAGTCATCATTCTTTGGATACCATAGCCCAAACTCTATTTTACATACCAAATATTTGAATATCCTCTTAACACCAATATCATGAGTTTCTCTAGGATCTGAGTGAAATCTAGAAGTAATACAAACAATGTTCATTATATCAGGTCTAGTTTGAGTTAGGTACAACAATCCACCAATCATCGATTTGTATCTGCTTGGATTTACTCCAGGAGATTCATCATCCTTTGACAATTCACAACCGCTTATCATAGGAGTATCGACAGGTTTAGAATTCTCAGGTCCAAATTTCTTAAGTAACTCCTTCACATACTTAGTTTAACAAATGAAAATACCTTTCTCAGTCTGAGTAATCTGCAAACAAAAGAAAAATTTCATCTCACCAATCATAGACATTTTAAATTCATTCTTCATATCATTAGCAAATTTCATGCATAGAATTTATTCACCCCCAAAAAAGATATCATAAGAAATATGTCACCCTACTCAATTTTGTAATTTAAGTTACTAACAACATTACCTTTGCTAAAACCAATCTTTAAAAGATATCTATCTAATCTAGCATACCATGTTCTAGGGGCTTGTTTTAGTCCATATAAAGATTTCTTCATTCTACAAACCATGTCTTTGTCTTCTGAAAAAAAAATTCCATCAAGCTGCTTAATGTAGACTTCCTCTTCTAGGTCTCCGTTTAGAAATGTACATTTGACATACATCTGATATACTTTGTAGTTCTTGTGTGCAGATTAGACCATAAATAGTCATACCACTTCAATTCTTGCAACTGGACCATAAGTCTCTCCATAATCAAATCCATCTTGCTGTGACAACCAGACCTTTGTTATTTAATTCATTCCTAAAAACCCATTTAGTTCCAATAATATTCTTGTCTTTAGTTCTAGTAACTAATTCCCATGTCTTAATCTTTTCTATCTGATTTTATCCTTCTTCCATTGCTTTTATCCAATTTTCATCCTTGCTTCAATAAATGATCTTAATTCTTATGCAATTTTCATCTATCAAAAGGGTTGTTACTATTCTTATTATCCACTGGAGGTTGCACAAAACTATCAAACCCTAATTGTTTTGCTTTGTCCTCAATGATGATCATAATTTATGATTTCTAAGCAATACTAATTGTGCATTGAATATCTCTATGACATAGTTGTATCTCATGAAGCTCTATGAAGTAGTTCTGCAACCTAATCTTTTGGTATTGATTTTAGATAATAATTCAAACGTAAAAGAATTAGAAAGAAAAGATTAACACAAAAAAAAGAGAGAAAAATAATAAAACTATAATAATTTTATATTTTATCCAAATTGAGAAAAAAAGAGAAAGGGAAAGGATAATAACTAAAATAATCTAAATATAACTAAGGACATGATATCACAAAAATTTATAGGTATTAAAAATAATGAAAATATAGCAATAAATTATACGGGTTTCTATAAACAAACAAAAATTGAAAATAAAAATAGCATTATAAAATATGAAAAAATATATATAAAATGCTTCTTAGACATCTGTTTTTACTAATGTATAATTAGTAATAGTACAATAGATTAAAGTGTTGGTGTGATTTCATGCAAAAATTAAACCTTTATTGCCCATTCCAAGCTGGGATTGACGTCTGGTTTAAAATATAGCCACAAAAACCTTTGAAGGCTGTATTTGGGGATATATGGGTAATTATCCCATCCCTTTTGATTTGAGAATTATGGAAGGAGTCCAACAGGCGCATTTTTCATTACAAGCTCATGGCTTCAAAGGCCCTATGACAAAAGATAAAAACCTCTATGATTTCTCTAATCAATGAATCCACAAAAGGGAAGACATTAAAGAAAAATGTATACAAAGGTTAGGATTGTAGAATAAAACTCACCTTCCCAATTCTTTCTATTCTACCTTTGTTTGGGAATAGTTCCTCCAACCCCCCACTTTTATGCAGACACCTGGTTCAATGGAATACACCTAATCCTAGTTCAGTCAAGATTAATTTCGATAGTTCTTCTTTGGGCAACCTAGGCCCTAGTGGCATTGGGTGTGTTATCCGTGATGAATTCAGAAATTCCCTAATGGAAGTTTCAAAACACATTGGTTATTCTACAAACAATTTAGCAGAGTTTCATGCTACATTACATGGCCTACAGGTTCAGATTTTTAGTGGGGCCCAAAAAATCTATTTGGAAGGTGACTCCCTAAATGTGGTAAATGCGATTAGGAAAAATGAAACTCCATGTTGGATCCTCAACCAATGGCTCTGACCAATCAAATAATTCTTTTGAATGATTTGGAGGAATTTCGTATAAGTCACATCTACCAGGAAGGGAATGTGATAGTGCGCAATCTAGCTAAAGCAGCAACACAGTCTGTCACTACATAATTATATAGTACCATGAAAACATCATACCTCAACTATGCTTGAAATTCCTACATAACACATCACCCTCATCCTTCTTGATCAATGAGATAATTGTTTTCCTTACTTTACAAGCAAGCTTGGATTTGATATTCAACATAATGTGGGATGGCATATAAGTTGGTGAACATGAGGATTCATTAAAAATCAGTAAGTGCTAGGACATCTTATGTCACCTTGGCGATCATTAGAATGTAAGCTTGGCCTATTTATAGCAGCCCATTCTTATTTTTTGAATACTGTCTAGTGAGTTTGAGCTATAGCGGTGTGATTGGGCATAGGGTGCTAGGGTTTCTAGGGATGGATACGCCTGTAATGCTGGAGTCCACAAACTGATAGATGGCTTTCTTGGGGGAAATTTTTGATAATCATCTACTAGCAGTCATGGCCATGAAGCACCCGCTAATACTGCATATTGTAAAAACAATTTTGGATGGGGATTTTATCAGAGCTTAACACAGGTACTGGGTAAACTCTTATATCATGGCCATGTTCGTCATCATGCTGGTATATATGGGGTTGAGTAAGTAATGAGTAAAGAAAATAGCTCAAATGATCTTCAAGAACTATTTTCTTTGTGAGATTGATGTTGTCCTGGATAATATCGATGCCAATTTGCATACCCCACTGCCACAAAATTGCTACATGTCCTTGGGAGTAGAAGTTGAGGTTAATTAATTTGTGGTGGTTCAAGATCTTGATCAAGGGATCTTGGATGCGTAATGGTACGTATAGGTGAATAATAGATTATGAATGATGATTGTCTCTCAAAGGAAATGGCTTACTCAGACGTCCACGTAGAGTGTGGGATGGAGTGCCCTGTGGTGTTGAAAGTAGTTCTTTGTTAGAAAGCTTAAGAAAGTGAGTAGAATCTACAGGAGGAGGATGACATCGAACCTGAGGCAATAGTGCTTAAGGAGATGGATGCTGGTTTTGTCTGAGCCTCTAGAGATATCTCTCTTTTTGTTTCATTTTTTTGAATTTTGGCATGATCAACATGCATTTGCCTGAATTTTGTTAATGTACTAATATTTGTGTAACGTCATAAATTGTACGCACTTGCTAGGGTGGTACAATTTCACACCTAGTTTAGCACCCCCCTTAACGCATCTTGCACTTTGCATCGCATTTCCCCTTTAGCACTTAATTAATCAAATTATTTAGGTCTAAGGTCCTATTTCATCATCTTCCACATCATAAAGTTGGGCCCTTTCATTAAAGTGTGCCCCTTTCATTTTATTCCTCCAATACATCATTTAATCAAAAACCCTAATTAGGTCCTATTTTGAACTTGGGGGCTTGATTTCGGGGGTCAAAACATCTCGAAATCACCTGTAACTTCAGGATTCTCTCTAAAATCATCATATCCGACAGCCCTGAAAATTTGGTGAAAAGTTGACGGGACCATGGCGCCCGGAGTGCACACGGTCCTGGACATTCTTCCTGAAATTTTAGGAGCGCAATCCAATCATAAAATTAAGCTTAACCCCAAGAAATTGGCGGGAGATTCAATCTCTAGGTTGGCCAAAAGTTGAAATTAAGACCTAGGGTTTCATATATAAGAGCTCTCTTTCTTCATTTGAAAGGATCCAAATTTTTGGTTTCAGGGACCTTTTATGCACCAAAAGAGTAGATCTTTGAAGGCTTCAACAACATTCAACATCCATCCATCAAGCATTCATCAATTTCATTTCATCCATTTAGGGCTTTGAAGACATTGAAGAGCAATAGGGGATCACCGACTGAAGATTGGCTTGTACCCCTCCCTTGGTGTTGGGTATGATTTCATGTTGTTTTCATGTCTTTGCATAAGCCTCATTACATCATTGGTATTCATGCTTTAGATCACTTTGCATCTTGATTTAGATAATTTACATTATCATTTACAAGCAATTAGGGTTTACTTTCTAGGTTGCTCTAGTTTGCTTACTTTCATTTTAGGATCTTGCACACACACAAGGTCTGCACACACACTACTTTTACAATACAACTTGGCTATTCGTGGAGGTGGAAATCACCAAAGTGGGGGTTTGACTAAGGCAAAACCCTATATAGCCGCCCACCATACCTTTTCAGATATACGTGCAGATTTTGGGATTCGAAGGACACCGCAAATTACAGATCCGACTGAAGCGGACCGAGACAGAACTTCACACCAAATTCCAACCCAGAAGACTGGGATAGGAGCATGGGGCACCCTGGTCCTACCAGGACAGGGGCGCTGGGTGCCCTGGTCCTTGGGACAGGGGCGCTGGGCGCCCTAGTCCTTCTGTCAGACAACAAGTTTCAGACAGCTTTTCAGGTGGCAAAACAACAGTTTCAGGAGCAGTTTCAGGGGCAGAATTAGGACAGTGGCGCCCGCACCCCCATCCCGAACATTTTCACTTATATTTTAACTCTGAGTATGCATTTGCATTCTTGTCTTGTCCTTGTGTTTACAGCTTTCCATTGTTTAGTTTCAATTTTGCAATCTTGTTAGTAGTTCATACTTGCACTTTGGGGTTAGGAGTTGAACTTGCATCATTTTATCTTTCAATTACAACAAAGGAATAGAAACCCTAATAGGTAGCTCGTGGCTCTCTCTTTCACAAAAAGAAGTAGCCAATTGTGTGATACCTCTAGGCTCTTTCGTATTCCGCAATGTGTGTCAAAAGGTAGGATTAGGGCATGTTAGCCTAGTCTCGATTTTTCTCGTACACAATCTGATACAGTTCCGATTAAGCACATATGTCTACCCTGCAATACAAATCCTTCACCAAAAATGATATGACTCTATTTCAACATAATTGTTTCTCTGATAATGTAGATATAACCACCAATCCCAAAAAACATTCCAAGATTACATGAATAAGTCACCTATAAATACAGATCATCAACTTTATTGACAAGGTCAGCTAGACCCTAAACCCATAAACCCATAATAATAAAAATTACATCACATGATACCACCGGACCAATATTATGATTTACATTACATATCTTGGAGCTAATTCAAGTTCCTAAATAATTACATCGGCCTGAATTTTGGCTAAGACCATAATCCAACAATAGGTACAAATCCTTAGTGAAATAACATAAAGTCTAACTAGATCTAAATAGGACCATTATAACAACACGCCAACCATTGCAACACTACCAAATAGTTAGGACATGATCAAGAAGCATCTTTATCACAATAGAAACCTTTCCCATAACTCAGATCAAAATCATCTAACCAAATCATCAAATATCGCTTACCGGTAAAGCTAACTATTACAAAAAATATCAATGGGGAACAAAAGAATTAGCAACCAGAGCACAAAATTATGAACCAACAGAATATGGAAAGAATATAATCATCTAGAATAAACATCCAAAACTGAATCCAAAGATTCTGATCATACCGGATTAGAATTAAAACTAAGATGATCACCAAGACTAACTGGGATAGGTCCAACTGGGATATAGTGTTGACATCAATGACTACACTTAACCAAATATAACATATTCCAAACAATCTCCCCCTTTGGCATTGATGGAAACACTAAATGTGAAAAATGTCCAAGTGCCAAGGAATACCAACAATATCCCAAAAGATTGATTTGAAATATATTTCTCCCCCTTAGATTAACACCTTCTCCCAAAATATTGATAGTTTTTTAATATAAACACATTCTCCCCCTTTGACATCAATAACAAAGGACAAATATCAAACCAAAATACTAAACCAAATAGTTGACTACTCCCCCTGAGTAGTAGCAGCATCTAATCAACCTCAATCAAAAGGATATGTCTAATAAGGAGAACAGATTAATGCATCCTTGCATCATGAAGTCTCTTCTAGAAGGGTGTTGACCCCCAATTAGTCTCTATGATATTCAAAAGTATCTTTAGGCAATGGTTTAGTTAGAATATCTGTAATTTGTTCCTTAGTAGGCACATAAACCAATCTATCTTCCTTTACTTCAACCTTTTCCTTCAAGAAATTGTAGCTTATAGAAATGTGTTTTGATTTTGATTGAAATACCAGATTCTTTGACATATCAATAGCAATAGCACTATCATAGTGAATAATAGTAGGCTCATCATAAATTATCCTTATATCTTTTACAATTTGTTTCATCCATAAAATCTTAGTATAGATGGTAGCAGTAACTACATACTCTGTTTCAGTATTAGACAATCCAAGTTTGTTGTGACCACCTTTGATGTTGCGAGCCCACTTTCTCTTGATATTGTTAAAGTTGTGCCACCAAAACATGTTGAGATACCTCAACTAGAACTCTATAATGGAAAAGGTGATCCTCTTACACATGTCAAAACATTTCAAACCTTGTGTACCAATTTTTCTTATGATCAAATATTGCTTGCAAAATTGTTTACAAGAATACTAAGAGATAAGGCTTTACAATGGTATTGCTATTTTCCTTATTATTCTATCACTTCCTTTCAGCAATTGGCAAATGCTTTCATCCAACAATTTCAAAACAACATTGGTCCTAAAATCACTTTGACTTATTTAATGTATTGTAAACAAGATTTTAACAAAAAAGTGACCGATTTAATTGGTAGATATAAGAATTTATTTTCTCAAATTTATTTTCATGTACCTGATAATTATATTCAACGAATTTTTATTTCTAATTGACAAAAACATATCAAGGAAAAGCTTCTTTTATTTGAGTTTACTTCATTTCCACAATTGTGTGCAACACTCCACAATTATCAACTTTGTGTGAGTCAAATGGAGCAATCCACTCCTTTGGCTCTAAGTGATAAGGGCGAGAGTGTTCAACAACCTTTTGTGAAGTTAAAACTGACAAAAAGATTCATCAAGTTTAATGATACAATCAACAACAGCAATGTGATCGTTACAACAGGTGTGCCTTCTATTTCTAAATTTTTGCAAAGAGAAAGACAATTTACTTGTTTGAATGAGTATTTACATAGTATTATGTCTCAGTTGTTGCAAAGAAATGTTATCAAAATTCCTCCTATAAAACCAGTTGATCCTTCTAAACTTGCATTCCCCTATTTTAATAACAATTCATTCCGGCAATTTCATCGTCAGCCTGGACATGATATTGAGAAATGTTTTGCATTAAAAAATAAGATTCAATATTTGATTGATAATAATACTATATCTGTGGTAGGTGTGAATGATAAAGGGAATAAATCAGTAGCTCCTCCTAATCAAAATCTTAATATTTTCATTGATCCCTTACCTTCTCATACCCTCTATCGTTCTAAACTTGGTAAATATGGTAGAAAAATAAGATACACCTAAGGATCCTTGTATTACATTTGACCCTATTGATACCATTAGATCACCTGATGGCCCTTTATACATAGTTGCGAAGGTTAAGGATATACCTTGCCGTGGTGCCCTTATTGATCCCTCTTTCATGGTTAATGTCATCACTGAGTAGTATATTTTCAATTTACGATTGCATAAACCAATATATGATGCCTCTAATGTGGTTGTGAAGTTATTTTATGGCTTCTCTTGTCCTACCATTGGCTCTATCACCCCTCCTATTGAGGTTCATACTAAATTCATGGATGTTGACTTTGTTATCATAGCCTCTTCCAAGCAATTCCAAGTGAAGTTGGGCTACCCTTGGCTATCTTCCATGAAGGCTATTGCTTCTCCAATCCACAAGTGTCTAAAATTTCCTCACAATGGAGAAACCATAACCGTGAACCATAGCTTATTTCATCCATCCAATAGAAGCCCCGATGTTCCTATTGATTTATTCTGGCCTAAACAATCTCAATCTCTTCCATCAAGGAGCGATGCTCTTTCTCAATCTTATAAAAAATGGAATAAATATATGATCTTATCCTTAAGTGAACCTAGATCCCCAACACTTGACATTCCTATTATTCTTCAAGATGATGTTCTTCCCCTCATGGATAGAACTAATCTCCCTCCTAAGGAAGATCATCAACCTATTCCTGTGGATGTGACTATATCTTCTCCTAAGACGAACAACATTATTCTTCCTAAGGTTAGACCTATACCTCCTCCTCATGATGGACTTGTTCTTCTTCCTACACCTAACATTCCTCCTTTCTATGATTCAGTTCCACCTCCTCCCTCTTATAAAGAGAAGAGGCCCGCTTCTCCACTTGTTCAACCTAATCTAAACCTTCAAATATCAAGGTGAGAACATTTGAGGCCCTATCCGGCCCGTCCTAGCATTTTAAAGATTGGTTTTAGCAAAGGTAATGCTGATAGTAAGTTAAATTACAAAATTGAGTAGGATGACATATTTCTTATGATATCATTTTTGGAGGTGAATAAATTCTATGCATGAAATTTGATAATGATATGAAGAATGAATTTAAAATGTCTATGATTGGTGAGATGAAATTTTTCTTTTGTTTGCAGATTACTCAGAATGATAAAGGTATTTTCATTTGTCAAACTAAGTATGTGAAGGAGTTACTTAAGAAATTTGGACTTGAGAATTCTAAACCTATCGGTACTCCTATGATAAGCGGTTGCGAATTGTCAAAGGATGATGAATCTCCGAGAGTAAATCCAAGCAAATACAAATTGATTATTGGTGGATTGTTGTACCTAACTCAAACTAGACCTGATATAATGAACATTGTTTGTATTGCTTCTATATTTCACTCAGATCCTAGAGAAACTCATGATATTTCTGTTAAGAGGATATTCAAATATTTGGTATGTAAAACAGAGTTTGGGCTATGGTATCCAAAGAATGATTACTTCATATTATGTGCCTATATAGATTTTGATTGGGTAGGAGATGTGGATGATCAAAAGAGAACTACTGGTGGTGTATTCTTTCTTTGAAAGAAGTTGGTTTCATTGCTTAGCAAGAAACAATCATGCACTTCATTGTCTAATACTGAAACAGAGTATGTAGTTGCTGCTACCATCTATACTAAGATTTTATGGATGAAACAAATTGTAAAAGATATAAGGATAATTTATGATGAGCCTACTATTATTCACTATGATAGTGCTATTGCTATTGATGTGTCAAAGAATCTGGTATTTCAATCAAAATCAAAACACATTTCTATAAGCTACAATTTCTTGAAGGAAAAGGTTGAAGTAATGGAAGATAGATTGGTTTATGTGCCTACTAAGCAACAAATTACAGATATTCTAACTAAACCATTGCCTAAAGTAACTTTTGAATATCGTAGAGACTAGTTGGGGGTCAACACCCTTCTAGAAGAGACTTCATGATGCAAGGATGCATTAATCTATTCTCCTTATTAGACATATCCTTCTGATTGAGGTTGAAAGAAAAATCTAACCCCCTTTCCCAAGCCCCCCTTGTCAAGTTTCAGGTTTTCCTCCCCTCTCTTTATTTGGGTTGGGTTGTTGATGGTTTTTGAGATTGGTTTAGCCTGTCCAACTTTGTTCTTTTGGGGTTTGCACCCCTGCTTGGTCTATTTAATTTTGATAAATTATAATATTGTCTACAAATATTGAGAATGAGCCAATTGGACTAAAAAATACAAACTACAATAGCATGAGGGCATGAAAATGACCTGCAACATTATAAGAAAATATAGGTTTCAAGCTAAAAGCGAGTGCTTCAGAAAGAAAAGACTTAAACTAAGATAAGCCCAACTAAGATAAACTCTAAATGTAAAATAAATAGTGTCCTAATTCAAAACTTAGTGGAACTTTGTAAATCCCAAAGCTCACATTTGTAAATAGCTGCCTCACTTTTCATCACTTTTGCACTACATAATTCAATCAATTCCTTTCCATTTAAAATAGGAAGAGGGGATCAACTTATCGTTCCCATTTCATTCATAATTCTATCTCCTCCTTTGTAGGTTGAATCTAATGAATTTTCCTCTCCTCTTCCAATGTAATAGGTGAAAAGTGTTTGAAGGGAAATCCGTAGTGAAACTCTCATCTCTCGTTGGAGGGAAAGGGTTGGTTTCCTCTTGATCTCTCATTCACATAGTTATCACCCACCAATACATTTTGGTGACATTATAGTTTGGTGAACCCGATGTCTTGCATGCTTTCCTTTGAACAAAATTTCATATTTTTCATTCGTAAGTTTAAATTTTCTGCAAACTTAGTGGTTAAATCATTTGCTTGTGGTTATCTTAGATCTAAAAATTGTTTTGTTTCTCAAATTCAATTTCCTCATTGTCTCATTCAATTTGCTAAACAAATTTACAAAATTAAGAGTTTACTTGTGAAAACCTTAATTTTTGAAAACTATCTTAAATTTCTGCAAAAATTTGATTTTCATTTAATTTTCAGATTTTTGATTATTCTAAGACTTGTTGTCATTCCTACATTTCAAATTTTTAATTTCCCTCCCTTTTCCAAAAATTCAAATTTCAAAATTAAGTGGTTAGGTCATAAAACCCCATTTTTCAAATTTAATTGGATTTTGTGCAAATTTTAATGAATTTCATTCCAATTCAAATTTCTAAACATTTTTCAAGGTGTCCCTATCCATTAGGTTTGACATTTTTCAAATTTGTAATTCAATTCCTCTTTTTCTTCAAAACCCTAATAGGGTCCTATTTTTACATTTCAACCTTAATTTCGCTCATCTAGAAATTGTAAAATTTGTCACGTTTTTGGGGTTAGCTTTGAAATCTTTGTAATATATATCTCTCAAAATTTTAAAAAAAGTTGGTTGGACCATGTGCATTCCCACTACGGTCCTTGGTTTTTTTCTTTAAATTTCAAGACACTGTTATGAATGTATTTAATAGCCTAAATCCAGAAGATGTGCTAATTTTATCGATCTTTTATCCCTCTAGAATCATAAATAGCTCAAATATTCAACATTTCAAAATTGAAGAAATTTTTTAAAATTAAGAGGTTAAATATAGCTTGCCCTGATTGTAAAAACTCTGATTTTAAAATTAAGTAGTATTCCCTTCGCCCTAATTTTAAAATTCCAATTTCCTTTCATTTTTGGAAATTATGTCATCCTCTTTCTCCAACCAAGTTCAAATTGTTTAATCAATATTTTCTTAAATTTAGTATTACTCAATTTTGTAATCTTTGTTCCTATACTTCAAAATTCAAAATTCAAAATTCAAAATTTAAAATTCAAATTTTCCATCTAGTGCATGAGTTTCCCACTATTAGTCCTACCTATACTATCCCCATTAGACGAAGCATTAGAATTAAGGCCTCCAAAGGTTTATTTACTAAGGAGATGGAGCCGAATTTGGGTTCCTTCTTTAATGAGGATCATGCTAATTATTCCCATCCTAATCATGTGCCTATTCTCCCAATTGATGACTCCCATAATGAAAAAGAAGATTTAACTAGAGTCTCTATAGATCAACTTTCCACAATGGATAATCAAATTGATAACTTTCAACAATGGATATCCCAAGAATACCCTAATAGTTAAACTCTTCCATTAAATGAAAGACTTAAGCACACGATTCAAAGTGATAAGAATGTAATTGATATATTGCATGGCATTGCACATATTGTTGATTCTAATGTCATGACTATCAAGAGTTGTGTTGAAACCTTGAACACAAGTCAATCTTTCAATTCCTTTGACTACTCTTATGACAAGTATTCCTAATTTTACCTCCAACATCATGGCTACTTCAACTCAAAATGTCATCCCTACAACAATTAGTCATGGGGGAAATCCCTCTTCTTAATTTAATACTCCATCTTTACCAATGTCTTTCATAAGTATTCATGTTATACCTCAACCAATAAATGTGACACAAGGGGGCCATTTCTTCAACAACTTTGTTCCTCCTTTAACTGTCACTTTTCCTACCCAATCATCACCTATGCCTACTTATCATAATATCCCATCTTTTTATTTTCAATTAATTCCTTCTTTCAATAACATCACACCACCTTCTCAATCAACTATGCTTAACATCAATTCTTCTATCGAAGTGATAATTAACAATCTTTTTCAGACTATGCCTTCCTTACAACAACAAATTGCTTGTATGAGTCAATCCAAGTTTGGTGTGACCACCTTTGATGTTGCGAGCCCACTTTCTCTTGATATTGTTAAAGTTGTACAACCAAAACATGTTGAGATACCTCAACTAGAACTCTATAATGGAAAAGGTGATCCTCTTACACATGTCAAAACATTTCAAACCTTGTGTGCCAATTTTTCTTATGATCAAATATTGCTTGCAAAATTGTTTACAAGAATACTAAGAGATAAGGCTTTACAATGGTATTGCTATTTTCCTTATTATTCTATCACTTCCTTTCAGCAATTAGCAAATGCTTTCATCCAACAATTTCAAAACAACATTGGTCCTAAAATCACTTTGACTTATTTAATGTATTGTAAACAAGGTTTTAACTAAAAAGTGACCGATTTCATTGGTAGATATAAAAATTTATTTTCTCAAATTTATTTTCATGTACCTGATAATTATATTCCACGAATTTTTATTTCTAATTTACAAATAGATATCAAGGAAAAGCTTCTTTTATTTGAGTTTACTTCATTTCCACAATTGTGTGCAACACTCTACAATTATCAACTTTGTGTGAGTCAAATGGAGCAATCCACTCCTTTGGCTCTAAGTGATAAGGGCGAGAGTGTTCAACAACCTTTTATGAAGTTAAAACCGAAAAAAAGATTCATCAAGTTTAATGATACAATCAACAACAACAATGTGATTGTTACAACAGGTGTGCCTTCTATTTCTAAATTTTTGCAAAGAGAAAGACAATTTACTTGTTTGAATGAGTATTTACATAGTATTATGTCTCAGTTGTTGCAAAGAAATGTTATCAAAATTCCTCCTATAAAACCAGTTGATCCTTCTAAACTTGCATTCCCCTATTTTAATAACAATTCATTCCGACAATTTCATCGTCAGCCTAGACATGATATTGAGAAATGTTTTGCATTAAAAAATAAGATTCAATATTTGATTGATAATAATACTATATCTGTGGTAGGTGTGAATGATAAAGGGAATAAATCAGTAGCTCCTCCTAATCAAAATCTTAATATTTTCATTGATCCCTTACCTTCTCATACCCTCTAACGTTATTGAGATTGTGCCTAATTCTTTCTATTCTAACGAATTCACCTCTATCGTTCTGAACTTGGTAAATATGGTACAAAAACAAGATACACCTAAGGATCCTTGTATCACATTTGACCCTATTGATACCATTACATCACCTGATGGCCCTTTATACATAGTTGCGAAGGTTAAGGATATACCTTGCCGTGGTGCCCTTATCGATCCCTCTTTCATGGTTAATGTCATCACTGAGTAGTATATTTTCACTTTACGATTGCATAAACCAATATATGATGCCTCTAATGTGGTTGTGATGTTATTTTATGGCTTCTCTTGTCCTACCATTGGCTCTATCACCCCTCCTATTGAAGTTCATACTAAATTCATGGATGTTGACTTTGTTATCATAGCCTCTTCCAAGCAATTCCAAGTGAAGTTGGGCTACCCTTGGCTATCTTCCATGAAGGCTATTGCTTCTCCAATCCACAAGTGTCTAAAATTTCCTCACAATGGAGAAACCATAACCGTGAACCATAGCTTATTTCATCCATCCAATAGAAGCCTCGATGTTCCTATTGATTTATTCTGGCCTAAACAATCTCAATCTCTTCCATCAAGGAGCGATGCTCTTTCTCAATCTTATAAAAAATGGAATAAATATATGATCTTATCCTTAAGTGAACCTAGATCCCCAACACTTGACATTCCTATTATTCTTCAAGATGATGTTCTTCCCCTCATGGATAGAACTAATCTCCCTCCTAAGGAAGATCATCAACCTATTCCTGTGGATGTGACTATATCTTCTCCTAAGACGAACAACATTATTCTTCCTAAGGTTAGACCTGTACCTCCTCCTCATGATGGACTTGTTCTTCTTTCTACACCTAACATTCCTCCTTTCTATGATTCAATTCCACCTCCTCCCTCTTATAAAGAGAAGAGGCCCGCTTCTCCTCTTGTTCAACCTAACCTAAACCTTCAAATATCAAGGTGAGAACATTTGAGGCCCTACCCGGCCCGTCCTAGCATTTTAAAGATTGGTTTTAGCAAAGGTAATGCTGATAGTAAGTTAAATTACAAAATTGAGTAGGATGACATATTTCTTATGATATCATTTTTGGAGGTGAATAAATTCTATGCATGAAATTCACTAATGATATGAAGAATGAATTTAAAATGTCTATGATTGGTGAGATGAAATTTTTCTTTTGTTTGCAGATTACTCAGACTGATAAAGGTATTTTCATTTGTCAAACTAAGTATGTGAAGGAGTTACTTAAGAAATTTGGACTTGAGAATTCTAAACCTGTCGGTACTCCTATGATAAGCGGTTGTGAATTGTCAAAGGATGATGAATCTCCGAGAGTAAATCCATGCAAATACAAATCGATGATTGGTGGATTGTTGTACCTAACTCAAACTAGACCTGATATAATGAACATTGTTTGTATTGCTTCTATATTTCACTCAGATCCTAGAGAAACTCATGATATTTCTGTTAAGAGGATATTCAAATATTTGGTATGTAAAACAGAGTTTTGGCTATGGTATCCAAAGAATGATTACTTCATATTATGTGCCTATATAGATTTTGATTGGGTAGGAGATGTGGATAATCAAAAGAGAACTACTGCTGGTGTATTCTTTCTTTGAAAGAAGTTGGTTTCATGGCTTAGCAAGAAACAATCATACACTTCATTGTCTAATACTGAAACAGAGTATGTGGTTGTTGCTACCATCTATACTAAGATTTTATGGATGAAACAAATTATAAAAGATATAAGGATAATTTATGATGAGCCTACTATTATTCACTATGATAGTACTATTGCTATTGATATGTCAAAGAATCTGGTATTTCAATCAAAATCAAAACACATTTCTATAAGCTACAATTTCTTGAAGGAAAAGGTTGAAGTAAAGGAAGATAGATTGGTTTATGTGCCTACTAAGGAACAAATTACAGATATTCTAACTAAACCATTGCCTAAAGATACTTTTGAATATCGTAGAGACTAGTTGGGGGTCAACACCTTTCTAGAAGAGACTTCATGATGCAAGGATGCATTAATCTGTTCTCCTTATTAGACATATCCTTCTGATTGAGGTTGATTCTAAGTAAATTAGTGTTCTAGCAGAATATTAAGTTCTCTTTGTTTGTTATAGATGTCTTCCTATGATCTGAAAGGGATAGATTCTAAGTAAAATAGTGTTCTAGCATAATTTCAAATTTTCTTCCTTTGTTATTGTTGTCGCGAAGGATTGCACCCATTATGCTAAGTGTGAAAGCAAGCAATCTTGTGAAACATGGAAACACCTTCGAGCTTGCGGTTTGCTCAAGTTGAAGGTGAATCTTTGGGTTATTGGCCGACTTCCCTTGAATCCCTCCTAAAAACTAATAAAATACTGAAAAACTGCAACTAAGGTTGTACACCAAAAATATAGTGATAATAGTCTAAAAACTCACAAAACTATGACAAAAATTCACCCACACAAAGTAATTGTACTCTTCAACTACATACACATTTCCCAGGAAAGCTAAGGAAATCATAAAGTTGGAAAAAAAATTAGTTTCACAACCAAATTGATAATTATCTCTTTTGCACAACCTAAAACCCGTGATTATAAAAAGAAAGGATACATGCACATGAAACAAACTGAGTTCTAAGTTTTCTAGATCAAAACACAATAAATCCCTATTAAACCTACAAAAATGAACATGCACAATTACTAAGGCAAACTCATGAAACTCTGTAATATCAAAGGAATCCTGCTATATAGAATTGCAAATAAACTATAAAAAAGCCTTGGGCGAATTTGCCCAAAATAGCCTAAAAAATTCATGCAAAAATATGTCAAAAAAAAAGGACCCCAACTGATGTTCCATAATAGAACTATCAATCTACTGCCAAAAATAGGTCCACTAAGAAACAAAACTCACTGTCCAAAATGGCATGTCCTGCTACCAAAAATAGAGTGAGAGAAAACAAAACAACTTTCCCCATGCCTTCCTTTGAAAAATCTGCATATCATCTTTATATTTATCTCTCTTTTTCAAAAATAGTTTCACTTAGTTAAATAAAACAACTCATTTTATTCAATTGTTGATATAAAACTATTAATTTTCTTTTTATATTTTATAATTTAATATAAATTTATTAATATTTTATAAGAAATAATCTTTAATAAATTTATATTAATTATAAAATTTATAATTTATAATTAAAAGGAGAAATATGATAATCATTATAATTTAATAAATATTAATCAAAGGTTTTATTTCTTATTCTTTAATTAGTATATATTAAATTATAATAAATAATAAAAATAAAAGAATACATGAGATAAAAGAACTTAAAATTTGTTCGGCTCTTTTGCATGTGCGCTTATAATGAAAAGTACTTAGGCTATATGATTTCAAGTCTTACACCATGGCTTGCATAAAGTGATTTGTTTATAAAAACAAATAAAAATAAAAGGAGAAGTCTTATAAAAACAAATAAAAATAAAAGGAGAAGCACACGGAACAAATTAGGGCATGAGCACAAATAAGAAATTTAACCCTAAAATCATTTTGGTTTTCATATTTTGCAACTTCCGGAAGACTCCTCTCTACGACATGCATGTTAGAGTTTGAAGCAGAGCTGGAAAATGGGATTTTTCTGCATTTTTAGGTTCTTAACTGATAATAGCTCGGTATGTCTGATTTTCTCCATCTTTTATATTATATCATTGTCTTTCTGATAAAAATGCAAGAAACTGATAATAGCTCGGTATGTCTCATTTTCTCCATCTTTTATATTATATCATTGTCTCTCTGATAAAAAAGCAAAAAACTGGTTACTGGTTGTTTAAGTGCATGTACTTGGGGTTTTTTTTAGTTTTTTTTTTAACTTGTGCCTTTGAAGGTGTTTGCGTTGTCATTAACCTTTTAACTGTGTGTGACTCTCCTCTCTTCTTTTGTTCCTTTTTTCCTTAATCACAATTCTCTGTGAAAAGGGTTGTTACTATTCTTATTATCCATTGAAGGTTGCACAAAACTATCAAACCCTAATTGCTTTCCTTTGTCCTCAATGATGATCATAATTTATGATTTCTAAGCAATACTAATTGTGCATTGAATATCTCTGTGATATGGTTGTCTCGTGTATTCTATTATGACCTAGTGCAACATTAACTTTGCACTATGCTCACTGTCATTTATGGATATTACTCGTCTTTGTGTAATCATATTCACAGATATTTCTTTTGTATCTAAAACTATTGCCATTATCTCATAAAGCTCTGTGAAGTAGGACTGCAACCTAATATTTTGGTATTGATTTTAGAGACTGTCTTTCTCATGATGGCTGCACCAACTGGTTTCATTATCTGTTCCTTTGATTTAGTATTATCTTTTTGCGGACTAATAAAAGTTTTTGAAAATCCGTGAACTGGGATTTTTTGGGTCATTGCGCTTTGAAGTCTTTTCATTTCAGTATAAAAATCGTCATAATCGGAATCTGGATTTTCACGACATCATGAGAACACTATGACTATATCTGTGCTTGTTGTTCATTGTGCACTAGGATCTGCTCTTTTGCTAATTGTCATTTCTTAGGATTCTATATTTTAAATTTATATCCATGCTTATGCCTATACTGTCCTTCAGTGATTTTAAGGCTGCCATTCTAAGAGTGACTGTTGTCTATGATATTATGACTGTTCACTGTACATGTTTGAGGCACTACTTTACTCTTCACTGTTTGAGTTCCCTCAAAATACATTCAAAATATTTTAATATGCTATTCTTATTGAATGGATCAATTTCTATTCTCTCAGAAGATTATTCGCTTGAGTATGGATAGAAATCATAACCTTATGCTTCTCTAATCTGCAAGGCTGTAAATGATTGAGCACTTTTTTTTTTTTTTTGGAATTCAATAGTGAACTTTTATTGTCACTTTTGGGTCTTACTTTGATCTGAGTATAATTTGTGACTCCTTTGGATGCATGAAGGACTGCTCTTTACTCACCATTTTGAGAAAGTGATGTCTGAATATTTACACTTTTGTGATAGCTTATCATGAATTTTTCTGTGAATACTATGCTCTTCATCACGGGGTTAATGTTCTTTATTTCCATGTATTTGATAATGCTGATAATCTCCTCACTGTCTTTTACAAATATTTGGATGGCTGCAAGCACTATTTAGACTGCCTTGTTTGACTCTTTAATCTTGTCACTAGAACTTGTGACCTAAGACTCCATAAGGTCTGAAACCATGAAGATGTTTCTATCTTTATTTCAAAAATTCCGTGCTTGTATTTTCTCACTGTGTTATGATATCATTACCGATGTGTTATGATATCCATACTGATTATGCACTTCTGTGAAATTTGATCGTCTTTATTATTCATTGTCTTTGTTACAGTCCACTGTTGAAAGCTTCTGGACTTTATTGCCTGTGGACTAAGATATAGTGTTCACCCCGTCCAATCAGTTTACTTATTTCATCTTGCTTCAAATCATTTGCTATTGAACGTTTTTTCTATTTCCTATTTTCTTGATTGGCACAGACTATGAAATTTGAAGTCTTTCTTTTCTAAGGGACTAAAAGATATTTGCCTATTTATTTTTACTCTAAACTATAATTGTTTGAGAATTTGTTGTCATAAATTTCTTCTCCTTCTATTTTTTTTGTACTCTCTAATGGTCTACCTCTTTTCGCTCTTACTGGAGTTGTGAATATGCACCCAATTATTCCCATTTTGAAAGTAATGGAAGGGATTCTCCTAATAATTGACCTAACAAATCCTCTATGGCACTATCTTGGGATACACTTCTCTCTATTGAACCTATCTATCTTTCATTGAGACACTTCTCTCTATTGAACCTATCCGAGATTCACGCAGTTTTACTTATCAAATTCAACTCTCAACTCTCTTCCCTGATCAATTAGAATATGAGATTATAGTTTTCAATTCTTAGTACCCTCCAAGGAGAGAACAACTTTTAACATGGGGACCATTTCTAAATTCTCTTTAAATCTCCAAAATATTTGACCTCTTTCTTAGGATTCCAATTTTTGGCTCTGACCAAATTTTCGAACTCTTGATTCACAAATTTCCCTTGGCTCATACTTTCTCCTTTTGTTCTTCTTGAGTTATGTTTACTATTAGATATATCAATGAAAAAAATTGAAAAGCAGTTTAATGTCTCTCAATATACAACAAAGACGAACAATATAGAGAGTTTCCTTTCTTACCCATCCCATTTTTTGAAACAAGGAAAATGGAAGAAAATTTATGTTTTTATTTTCTAATTTAAAGAGCCATTTTCCATGTTTAACTATTTTCATCATAGTTTTCACATACTCAACAATTAGTTTATTTATTTCATTTTATTATAAATAATTCAAGTCTAATATCATAGCTAAATGTTATTTTATTTTATTTACTTTGATCATGATTCATCATTATTCCTTAAAACACAATTAGAAATAAAATTATATTGGCTTGTGATCTAGTGTCATCAATGTTCATAGGATTATTATTTCCCTAAGTGAGGCTTAGGATAGGCTAAGTTGTGGGGACACCCCAACATTGTGAAAATAAATAAATTTTTCTCTTAGTTATTCTACATAGTCATTCGTTAATTTATTTATAGTAAAACAAGCTTATAAAAAAGATTATAGAAACATCACTTTGGAAATATAAATTACATATTTTTCTTTTAAAAAATGAATATTATGTTTCTTACCTACCCTACATAACAATTGGATTATTTATTTTCCAAGGGCATATATTTACTGTAGAATCATAGAGATTTTTCCCAATCTTCAGTGCAAAGAGATTGTTATCAAAGATTCTCTTTCGGTTCTTTTCAACATTCTTAGTAGTAGATCAGAGATTGAATAAAGGAGAAGCAATATAGAGTGTTTGATAAGTGTATCTCTTGCTTTTATTTTCAACTTTCTTAGTCGTAAATCAAACTTTGAATTACTGAGAAGCAATATAAGATGTTTGATAAGTGTCTCTCCTTTCTTTTCGATTTTACAAAATTGTTTGTATCATAAGAAAGAACATGAATAAACTTTTTTTCTATTGCTTTAAAAATGCAATTATTTGAAATCAATATAAAAAAGACAAGAACAAACTAGAAATATGTAATTTTGTTACTGATATAATTTTTTCTATTGTTTACATATATGAATTATTAATATAATTTCATTACCTATAAAGTGAAAATGATTCAAATTATCCATGTGTTGCAGTTAAAATTATATTTTTAAATATGATATTAGGGTTTGTATAAATAATCTAGATGTTAACTCTCATCTTTTTGATTTGTTAAACCTTAGATCGTTGACAAATCTGTTGAATGAAAAACATAGAATTCATGCTTTAAATAGAAAATGTTTACTGTTACGTGTGCATGCTGGACCCACACTAGGATAATCAATCTTTTAAAAAAAAATCGGATAAAATAATGTTTTAGAAATTTTATTTTCTAAATTATTTAAATTTCAATATCACAAAGTGAATCGCATTGTGAGATATTGTAGATAGTTTGCTAAAATGCACATAAAACAGGTACATAAATTAATTTTGGAGCCCTCAAATGCTCTGATAAAAAGATTTCTCAGGAGATAAGTAATAGAATTCAAATAACAAAAATTCATTTTTGTTTTTGCATTATAAAAATTATTTATATTAACTCATTAGTTTGTCCATTCATTTCCAAGAAGAGAACATTCTCATTTTGCAGCTCATAGCCTGTCGAGGTAAGTCATTAAGGTTATGATGCCAGATCTTAGTTGGCAGCTCTTCCATTCATTTCCAGGAAGAGAACATGCTCATTTTGCAGCTCATAGCCTGTCGAGGTAAGTCATTAAGGTTATGATGCCAGATCTTAGTTGGCAGCTCTTCCCAGCTCAATGTAGATGGATTATTTATGACCTTGAACTCTATATCTCTTTCTCTCTATATAAAGAATGTTGGTGCACAGTAAAAATCGTGCTGCTTCCACATATCAAATATACCTAGAAAACAGCCGGCCTCACTCTATATATATATTACTTAATGTAGTAAACAATCCATTTACAACGAGTTGGCTGGAAAACTGGAAAACATGAGGGACGTGTAGTTGGGTAAGAACTGGCTAAATAACACTAATGACTTACCTCGACAGAATTTCACCGTCAAATTGAATATGAGGGTACGACAGTTATTTCATGGAGGAAATTGTCAAAAGGATCTCAACCTAATCATCAGAGCTGAGCAAAAGAAAAGATATATGATTCATTTAGTGGTTAGATCTACTGATAGTTTTCTCACTAATTCAATTGAGCCATATGTGGTCTTTTCTTAGCCTTCCTAGCATGGCAAGTCATACAAATTCAGAAGTCATTTCATGGGATATGCATATCATATAGTGGATATTTGAAATACATCAGCTGTCAATCCATTTGTCTGAAATTAATTTTAATCCACACAGCCAAGGAATTCGATACACCCCTTCTAGAAGTTAACTAATTTTTCTTTGAAAAAGAATCAGAGAAATTACATTAATGTCTACAAATGTTGTGAATTGGTCAATTGGATTGAAAACTACAACTACAATAGCATGAGGGAATGAAAATGACCTCCAACATTTTAAGAAAATACGAAGGTACAAGCTAAAAGCTAGAAGTTAAGAAAGGAAACACTTAAACTAGAAATAAACCCAACTAACATAAACCCTAAATGTAAAATAAATAATGTCCTAATTCAAAACTCAGTAGAACCTTGTAAATCCCAAACCTCACATTTGTAAATAGTCGCCTCAAGAATCAAGGAAATATGGCTATTTACAAATGAAGAAGCGCTCTGATTTCACTATTTGAAGAGAAAACACTGTGGCATATGAGCTCGTTTTTCTCTTCAAATAGTGAAATACGAGCTCTTCTTCATTTGTAAATTCCAGTTTTTCCTTGATTCCTAAAGCAGCTATTTACAAATGTGAGCTTTGGGATTTACTAGGTTCCACTGAGTTTTGAATAAGGACACTATTTATTTTACATTTAGAGTTTATCATAGTTGGGCTTATCTTAGTTTAAGTCTTTTCTTTCTGACCCACTGGCTTTTAGCTTCAAACCTCTATTTTCTTATAATGTTGCAGGTCATTTTCATGCCTTCATGCTATTGTAGTTTGTATTTTTTAGTTCAATTGACTCATTCTCAACATTTGTAGACAATATTATAATTTATCTTATTTTTTTTCACAGAAAAATAGTTATCGCATTTCTTGGCTGAGTGGAATAGGATTAATTTAAGACATATGGATTAACAGTATTGAGACTTAAACTTGTATGACTTGACATGCTAGGAAGGTTAAGAAAAACCAGCCAGATGGCTCAACTGGAATAGTGAGAAAACTATAGGTAGATCGTGGTCCATAGATCTGATGAATCAGAGTTGAACCACAAGGAGTGCAGCAGATTCAACATGAAATTTAGAGAGGATAAATCTGACATTCATTGCACCGACGTATATGATTCTGATAATTCAGAGTTGAATGAGATGGAATGAAGCGGATTCAACATCAAAAATAGAGAGTGTATACGGGACAAATCCGCGGGTGATGGTAGCTTTGCTAAGACATTTAGCACCGAAAGAAATTGAAATGACAGAGGTAAACCTTGGTGTTCCTTATGTATTTAACATGCTTGGAGAAAACGTTTAAGGATCTAGAAAATGTCATTGCAGAAACCCCCTCTACAGTTACTACACCAATCTTCCAAAGTGGCTGCAAGGCAATACTTGCGCCATAATGTTAAAAATAGGTTGAAAGAGGCGACTGAAATTTGAATCATCTTCAAGTGCAAAGGCAGCGTAATTATGCATTTCGTCCTCCTTTTTCCATTTTTGGTCTCAGTTGCTGAACAATCTTCTGAATCGACCTTTTTTTGTGTTGGGGATAGGTGTTGTCATGCCTAATCAGTTCAACTTGATTGTGAAATATGAATGTTTAGAATGTGATGGGAATATGATATGATTGTCTAAGTAGTCATGCCACACTAAGATCAGTCTGTGATGGGAGAAACAGAATTAAAATTTCTAAACAAAAATCTTATAGTCTTGAATTTAAATTTTTTTTTAATAATCATGAAAGTATTATTTTCTTTATTCTTCTTATTGATCTATGTAGCTGTAAAATTTAAATTAGAAAAAAAATATATACATATTATTATACATAAAACATATTAATAATTTTTCGCACTTCTGACTTGTATTTAATACTATCTGTCAGATATCTATAGACATGAGTTTTAAAATTCACTATGATCCCATTTGGCAAGTTTTGAAATGTCTACTGAGTAGAAAAGGGGAATATTATTTTAGAACTTATGGACGATCTTATTTTGTCTTATATCGTCTACCTATAAATTCAACATTTATTTTATAATGCATAGGCATCAAAATAATATTTTTTAAAAATCGTCGGTAATCAAGGAAATAATATTATATCACCACTTCAAGTAAGCAAAATATAGAAAAAATATAAATTTAAGTGTTGATATGTTAAAAAAATACCAGTCACTTATTAGAAAGGGAATAAAAATGCAAAAGGTGATATATTTATGATAGCCTTTACAAAGTCGAAGGCTATCAAAATTAAATAGACCAAGCAGGGGTGCAAACCCCAAAAGAACAAAATTGGATAGGCCAAACCAATCTCAAAAAGCATCAACAACCTAACCCAAATAAAGAGGGGGGAGGAAAACCTGAAACTTGACAAGGGGGGCTTGGGAAAGGGGGTTAGATTTTCCATTCCGCCTACGACAAACAATCGTCTAGGAAACACTATCATTAGGAACTTTCAAAGAAGAATCAAGCGTGGAAGACTCCTATAGAGACACTGCCATGCTACTGTTGCAGCTAAGCAACACAAAGAGAACAAGCGCCAGGAGAAGAGTGAAGGTGAGGAGCAGGAGCAACGATTGCAGGAACCAAGGAGGCGGAAGGGTCCGCAACAACAGTAACATCAACCAGGGCTTCATCAACAATAAGGGGCACCTCATCTTGAGATGAATCAACCGAAAAAGGATCTAAAGCATTAATCGTCAAGTGGTCTTCCATAGGATCCTTCCACCAAGTAGCAACACCTTTGCGACGAGAGAGAGAATAGTCAAAAGCAAGGTGACCCATTGAGAGGCACCTTCGACAGCGAAAAGGGAGGCCTTCATAATCCAGCAGTTGACTCCAAGCCCTATCCCCAACCATAAGAACCACATCCCTATGGATGGCCAGAGATATGTCAACATCAAAATAATAGGCGAGCAAAGGTAGAATGACCCATGGATAACGTGGCATCATCAACCTTCAAGAAGTTGCTGATGGAGTTACCGATGGCCTCAAAACAAGAAGGTTCCCAAAAATCGGGAACAAAACCATTAGCAACCAGAGCACAAAATTATGAACCAACAGAATATGGAAACCATATAACCATCTAGAATAAACATCCAAAATTGAATCCAGAGATTCTGATCATACCAACTCAGAATTAAAACTAAGATGATCACCAAGACTTACTCGGATAGGTCCAATTTGGATATAGTGTTGTCATCGATGACAACACTTAACCAAATCCAACATATTCCAAACAATCTCCCCCTTTGGTATTGATGGCAACACTGAATGTGAAAAACATTGAAGTGCAAAGGAATACCAACAATCTCCCAAAAGATTGATTTGAAATATATTTCTCCCCCTTAGATTAACACCTTCTCCCAAAATATTGATAGTTTTTTACATAAACACCTTCTCCCCCTTTGACATCAATAACAAAGGACAAATATCAAACCAAAATACTAAACCAAATAGTTGACTAGTCCCCTTGAGTAGTAGCAACATCTCATCAACCTCGATCAGAAGGATATGTCTGATAAGCTGAACTGATTTATATATCCCTGCATCACGAAGTCTCTTCTAGAGGGGTGTTGACCCTGAACTAGTCTCTGCGATATTCAAAAGTATCTTTAGGCAATTTTTAGTTACAATATCTACAATATGTTCCTTAGTAGGCACATAAACCAATCTATCTTCCTTTACTTCAACCTTTTCCTTCAAGAAATTATACCTTATAGAAATGTGTTTCGATTTGGATTGAAATACCATATTCTTTGACATATCAATAGCAATAGTATTATCATAGTGAATAATAGTAGGCTCATCATAAATTATCCTTATATCTTTTAGCATTTCTTTTATTCATAAAATCTTAGTACAGTTGGTAGCAGCAACTACATACTCTGTTTCAACATTAGACAATGAAGTCCGTGATTGTTTCTTGCTAAGCCATGAAACCAACTTCTTTCCAAGAAAGAATACACCACCAGTAGTTCTCTTTTGATTATTCACATCTCTTGCCCAATCAAAATCTATATAGGCACATAATATGACGTCATCATTCTTTGGATACCATAGCCCAAACTCTGTTTTACATACCAAATATTTGAATATCCTCTTAACAACAATATCATGAGTTTCTCTAGGATTTGAGTGAAATCTAGAAGTAATACAAACAATGTTCATTATATCAGCTCTACTTTTAGCTAGGTACAACAATCCACCAATCATCGATTTGTATCTTCTTGGATTTGCTCCAATAGATTCATCATCCTTTGACAATTCGCAACCGCTTATCATAGGAGTATCGACAGGTTTTAGAATTCTCAGGTCCAAATTTCTTAAGTAACTCCTTCACATACTTAGTTTAACAAATGAAAATACCTTTCTCAGTCTGAGCTGCAAACAAAAGAAAAATTTCATCTCACCAATCATAGATATTTTAAATTCATTCTTCATATCATTGGTAAATTTCATGCATAGAATTTATTCACCTCCAAAAATGATATCATAAGAAATATGTCATCCTGCTCAATTTTGTAATTTAAGTTACTAACAACATTACCTTTGCTAAAACCAATCCTTAAAAGATATCTATCTAATCTAGTATACCATGCTCTAGGGGCTTGTTTTAAATTCATAGATATTTTAAATTCATTCTTCATATCATTGGCAAATTTCATGCATAGAATTTATTCACCTCCAAAAATGATATCATAAGAAATATGTCATCCTGCTCAATTTTGTAATTTAAGTTACTAACAGCATTACCTTTGCTAAAACCAATCTTTAAAAGATATCTATCTAATCTAGTATACCATGCTCTAGGGGCTTGTTTTAGTCCATATATAGATTTTTTCATTCTAAAAACCATGTCTTTGTCTTCTGAAAAAAAAAATCCATCAGGCTACTCAATGTAGACTTCCTCTTCTATGTCTTCGTTTAGAAATGTACATTTGATATCCATCCGATATACTTTGTAGTTCTTGTGTGCAGATTAGACCATAAATAGTCATAGCACTTCAATTCTTGCAACTGGACCATAAGTCTCTCCATAATCAAATCCATCTTCCTGTGAATATCCTTTGTAAACTAATCTAGCCTTGTTCCTCACAACCAGACCTTCCTTTTTTAATTTATTCCTGAAACCCCATTTAGTTCCAATAATATTCTTGTCTTTAGGTCTGATAACTAATTCCCATGTCTTAATCTTTTCTATCTGATTTTATCCTTCTTCTATTGCTTTTATCCAATTTTCATCCTTGCTTCAATAAATGATCTTAATTCTTATCCAATTTCATAATTTATGATTTCTAAGCAATACTAATTGTGCATTGAATATCTCTATGATATGGTTGTCTCGCGTATTCTATTATGACCTAGTGCAACATTAACTTTGCACTATGCTCAGTGTCATTTATGAATATTACTCCTCTTTGTGTACTCATATACAGATATTTCTTTTGTATCTAAAACTATTGCCATTATCTCATGAAGCTCTGTGAAGTAGGACTGCAACCTAATCTTTTGGCATTGATTTTAGAGACTGTCTTTCTCAGGATGGCTGCACGAACTGGTCAAAATCTTGATTATCTCTCGATGATCTTTATACCTCACTTTGACTGTCCATGAGGCTTATCATATTGATAGCTGGCTGAACCTTGTGGTTTGTGCTTTCATTATCTGTTCCTTTGATTTAGTATTATCTTTTTGCGGCCTAATAAAGTTTTTTGAAAATCTGTGAACTGGGTTTTCACCAGATTTTTAGGGTCATTCCGTTTTGAAGTCTTCTCATTTCTGTATAAAAATCGTCATAACCGGAATCTAGGTTTTCACGAAATCAATCTTGCCTTGTTGTTCATTGGTGACTAGGATCTGATCGTTTGCTAATTGTCATTTCTTAGGATTCTATATTTTAAATTTATATCCATGCTTATGCCTATACTCTCCTTCAGTGATTTTAAGGCTGCCATTCTAAGAGTGACTGTTGTCTATGATATTATGACTGTTCACTGTACATGTTTGAGGCACTACTTTATTCTTCACTGTTTGAGTTCCTTCAAAATACATTCAAAATATTTGAATATGCTACTCTTATTGAATGGATCAGTTTCTATTCGATCAGAAGATTATTCGCTTGAGTATTGATAGATTTCATTATCTTATGCTTCTCTAATCTTCAAGGCTGTAAATGATTGAGCATTTTTTTATTTTTTTGGGAATTCAATAGTGAACTTTTATTGTCACTTTTGGGTCTTACTTTGATCTGAGTATAATTTGTGACTCCTTTGGGTGCATGAAAGACTGCTCTTTACTCACCATTTTGAGAAAGTGACATCTGAATATTTACACTTTTGTGATAGCTTATCATGAATTTCTCTGTGAATACTATGCCCTTCATCAGGGGGCTAATGTTCTTTATTTCCATGTATTTGGTAATGATGATAATCTCCTCACTGTCATCTACAAATATTTGGATGGCTGCAAGCAGCATTTAGACTGCCTTGTTTGACTCTTTTATTCTTGTCACTAGAACTTGTGACCTAAGACTCCAGAAGGTCAGAAACCATGAAGATGTTTCTATCTTTATTTCAAAAATTCAGTGACAGTATTTAGTGACAGTATTTTGTCACTGTGTTATGATATCCATACCGAAGTGTTATGATATCCATACTGATTATGCATTTATGTGAAATTTCATTGTCTTTATTATTCATTGTCTTTGTGACAGTCCATTGTTGAAAGCTTCTGGAATTTATTGCCTGTGGTCTAAGATATAGCGTTCACCCCATCCAATCAGTTTACTTATTTCATCTTGCTTCAAATCATTTGCTATTGAACGTTTTATCTATTTCTTATTTTCCTGATTGGCACAGACTATGAACTTTTGAAGTCTTTTATTTCTAAGAGACTAAAAGATATTTGCCTATTTTTTTTTACTCTAAACTATAATTGTTGGACTATTTGATGTAGTAAATTTCTTCTCCTTCTGTTTTTTTTGGTACGCTCTAATGGTCTACCTCTTTTCGCCCTTACTGGAGTTGTGAATATGCATCCAATTATTCCCCTTTTGAAAGTAATGGAAGGGATTCTCCTCATAATTGACCTAACAAATCCTCTACGGCACTATCTTGGGATATACTTCTCTCTATTGAACCTATCTATCTTTCATTGAAACACTTCTCTCTATTGAACGTATCCGAGATTCACGCAGTTTCAGTTATCAAATTCAACTCTCAATTCTCAACTCTCTTTAAATCTCCAAAATATTTGACCTCTTTCTTAGGATTCCAATTTTGGTTCTGACCAAAGTTTTAAACTTTTGATTCGCAAATTCTCCTTAGCTCATACTTTCTCCTTCTGTTCTTATTGTATTATGTTTACTATTAGATATATCAATAAAAAAAATTGAAAAGCACTTCCTCATCCTGTTTCCATCTTTCACCCATGAATATTTCCATGTCCTATGATTGAATGTAAAAGACAGTTTAATGTCTCTCAATATATAACACGTACTAACAATATAGAGAGTTTCCTTCGTTACCCATCCCATTTTTTGAAACAAGGAAAATGGAATAAAATTTATGTTTCTAATTTCTAATTTAAATAGCCATTTTCCATGTTTAACTATTTTCATCACAGTTTTCACATACTAAACTATTAATTTATTTATTTCATTTTATTATAAATAATTCAAGTCTAATATCATAGCTAAATGTTATTTTATTTTATTTACTTTGATCATGATTCATGATTATTCCTTAAAATAAAATTAGAAATAAAATTATATTGGCTTTTGATCTATTGTCATCAATATTCATAGGATTATTATTTCCCTAACTGAGGCTTAGGATAGGCTAAGTTATGGGGACACCCCAACATTGTGAAAATAAATAAATTTTTCTCTAAGTTATTCTACATAGTCATTCGTTTATTTATTTATAGTAAAACAAGCTTATAAAAAAGATTATACAAACATCACTTTGGAAATATAAATTACATATTTTTCTTAAAACAAAATGAATATTATGTTTCTTACCTACCCTACATAACAATTGGATTATTTATTTTCCATGGGCATATGTTTATTATAGAATTATAGAAATCCCCTTTTGGGAAAACAAATTCCATCATTATCCTCTTAAAACAATAAAAAATAAATAATATTTCCTTACGTACCCAACATAACCATTTTGTCACTTATTTCCCATGGGGCATAAGTTTAGTGGAAAACTATAGAAACAACTCATTGGAAATCTTAATTACCCATTTACCATTAAAAATTATTTCCCAACTACCCAACTTAACTAGGCAACACTTATTTCCCATGGGCCATAAGTTTATTGGAAAATTATAGAAACAACTCCTTTGAAATCTTAAGCATCCTATGTAACTATTGGATGACCTTACCTACCATTTTAACTATTGGATCACTTATTTGTCACATAGAGGTTTTGTGCAAAATTATTCTAAAAAGACCTTTAAAATATTAACTAGTCTATGTAATAATTAAATTACCTCTTAACACTTTAGCATAACGAGCTAATAAGCACGTGGCATAAATTTACTAGAAAATTATAAAATAGGCGTTCATCATAATATAGGAAACTCTTTAAAAATTAAACTACTAAATGTTCTTTAAAATAAAACAATTTTCTAGTTACGTACCCTTCTTATCTATTCGATCTCTTATTTCAAAAAATTATTTTTTCTACCTACCCACTATCTATTTGAGTAATTTCAATTCAACCATTCAACTATTTATGCCATGATATTCCAATCGATCATCTATCTCATGACCTTCACTTGTTTGAATAAACCTTTCAATTTAAATTCCCCTTTTTCATATTACCATGATATTTTATTTTATTTATTTTTTTCTTCTGCATTTTTTTCTAATTTAGTGTTTAGGTTTACAAAAAACATTGTATTATAAACTTCACGCACTAACTTATGTTCTCTTATATGCAATAAGCATAAAAGAATATTGTATTATAAACTTCACACACTAACTTATGTTCTCTCATATGCACCAATCCTACTGTAGATAATTTTCAACTGAGAATATTAGAAATAGTTTACATCTTGATAAAAGATGTTTATTAAAATATTGTAGTGATGCTAAACCAGCAGCCATGCACCCCAATTTGACTTAAAAATGCATAACAATTTTTGTATATTGCTATCAAGTTTTCATTACTACAGAGAGATTTTTCCCAATCTTCAGTGCAAAGAGATTGTTATCAAAGATTCCTTTTCCGTTCTTTTCAACATTCTTAGTAGCAGATCATAGATTGAATAAAGGAGAAGCAATATAAAGTGTTTGATAAGTGTCTCTCTTGCTTTTATTTTCAACTTTCTTAGTCATAAATCAAACATTGAATTACAGAGAAGCAATATAGGACGTTTGATAAGTGTCTCTCTTTCCTTTCTTTCCAATTTTACAAAATTGTTTGTATCATAAGAATGAACATGAACAAACTTGTTTTCTATTACTTTAAAAATGCAATTATTTGAAATCAACATAAAAAAGACAAGATCAATCTAGAAATATGTGATTTTGTTACTGATATAATTTTTCCTATTGTTTACATATATGAATTATTAATATAATTTCATTACCTATAAAGTGAAAATGATTCAAATTATCCATGTGTTGCAGTTAAAATTATATTTTTAAATATGATATTAGGGTTTGTATAAATAATCTGGATGTTAACTCTCATCTTTTTGATTTGTTAAACCTCAGATCATTGAGAAATCTGTTGAATGAAAAACATAGAATTCATGCTTTAAATAGAAAATGTTTACTGTTACATGTGCATGCTAGACCCAGACTAGGATAATCAATCTTTAAAAAAAAAATCCGACAAAATAATGTTTTAGAAATTTTATTTTCTAAATTATTTAACTTTCAAGATCACAAAGTGAATCGCATTGTGAGATATTGTAGATAGTTTGCTAAAATGCACATAAAATAGGTACATAAACTAATTTTGGAGCCGTCAAATGCTTTGATAAAAAGATTTCTCTAGAGATGAGTAATAGAATTCAATTAACCTTTTTTGTTATTTGGAAGAAAACCTTTGCATTATAAAAATTATTTATATTAACTCATTAGTTTGTCCATTCATTTCCAGGAAGAAGCGAGGGCGGAGAGAACATTCTCATTTTGCAGATCATAGCCTGTCGAGGTAAGTCCTTAGGGTTATCATGCCAGGTCTTAGTTGACAGCTCTTGCCAGCTCAATGTAGATGGATTATTTATGACCTTGAACTCTATATCTCTTTCTCTTTATATAAAGAATGTTGGTGCACAGTAAAAATCGTGATGCTTCCACATATCAAATATACCTAGAAAACAACCCGCCTCACTCTATATATATATTACTTAATGTAGTAAACAATCCATCTACAACGAGTTGGCTGGAAACCTGGAAAACCTGAGGGACGTGTAGTTGGCTAAGAGCTGGCTAAATAACATTAATGACTTACCTCGACAGAGTTTCACCGTCAAATTGAATATGAGGGTACGACAGTTATTTCATGGAGCAAATTGTCAAAAGGATCTCAACCTAATCATCAGAGCTGAGCAAAAGGAAAGATATATGATTCATTTAGTGGTTAGATCTACTGATAGTTTTCTCACTAATCCAATTGAGCCATCTATGGTCTTTTCTTAGCCTTCGTAGCATGGCAAGTCATTTCATGCGATATGCGTATCATATAGTGGATATTTGAAATACATCACCTGTCAATCCATTTGTCTGAAATTAATTTTAATCCAACCAGCCAAGGAATTCGATACACCCCTTCTACAAGATAACTAGTTTTTCTTTGAAAAAGAATCAGAGAAATTACATTAATGTCTACAAATGTTGAGAATTGGTCAATTGGATTGAAAACTACAACTACAATAGCATGAGGGAATGAAAATGACCTGCAACATTTTAAGAAAATACGAGGGTACAAGCTAAAAGCGAGAAGTTAAGAAAGGAAACACTTAAACTAGAAATAAACCCAACTAACATAAACCCTAAATGTAAAATAAATAATGTCCTAATTCAAAACTTAGCAGAACCTTGTAAATCCAAAACCTCACATTTGAAAATAGTCGCCTCAGGAATCAAGGAAATACGGCTATTTACAAATGAAGAAGCGCTCCGATTTCACTATTTGAAGAGAAAACACTGTGGCATATGAGCTCGTTTTTCTCTTCAAATAGTGAAATACGAGCTCTTCTTCATTTGTAAATTCCAGTTTTTCCTTGATTCCTGAGCCAGCCATTTACAAATGTGAGCTTTGGGATTTACCAGGTTCCACTGAGTTTTGAATAAGGACACTATTTATTTTACATTTAGAGTTTATCTTAGCTGGGCTTATCTTAGTTTAAGTCTTTTCTTTCTGACCCACTGGCTTTTAGCTTGAAACCTCTATTTTCTTATATTGATAGCTGGCTGAACCTTGTGGTTTGTGCTTTCATTATCTGTTCCTTTGATTTAGTATTATCCTTTTGCTGACTAGTAAAGTTTTTTGAAAATCCGTGAACTGGGTTTTCACCAGATTTTTAGGGTCATTCCGTTTTGAAGTCTTCTCATTTCTGTATAAAAATCGTCATAACCGGAATCTAGGTTTTCACAAAATCATGAAAACATTAAGACTATATCTTTGCTTGTTGTTCATTGTGCACTAGGATCTGCTCCTTTTCTAATTGTCATTTCTTAGAATTCTATATTTTAAATTTATATCCATGCTTATGCCTATACTGTCCTTCAGTGATTTTAAGGCTGCCGTTCTAAGAGTGACTGTTGTCTATGATATTATGACTGTTCACTGTACATGTTTGAGGCACTACTTTATTCTTCACTGTTTGAGTTCCTTCAAAATACATTCAAAATATTTGAATATGCTACTCTTATTGAATGGATCAGTTTCTATTTGATCAGAAGATTATTCACTTGAGTATTGATAGTTTTCATAATCTTATGCTTCTCTAATCTGCAAGGCTGTAAATGATTGAGCATTTTTTTATTGTTTTGGGAATTCAATAGTGAACTTTTATTGTCACTTTTGGGTCTTACTTTGATCTGAGTATAATTTGTGACTCCTTTGGGTGCATGAAAGACTGCTCTTTACTCACCATTTTGAGAAAGTGACATCTGAATATTTACACTTTTGTGATAGCTTATCATGAATTTCTCTGTGAATACTATGCCCTTCATCAGGGAGCTAATGTTCTTTATTTCCGTGTATTTGGTAATGCTGATAATCTCCTCACTGTCTTTTACAAATATTTGGATGGCTGCAAGCAGTATTTAGACTGTCTTGTTTGACTCTTTTATTCTTGTCACTAGAACTTGTGACCTAAGACTCCATAAGGTCTGAAACCATGAAAATGTTTCTATCTTTATTTCAAAAATTCAGTGACTGTATTTTGTCACTGTGTTATGATATTCATACCGATGTGTTATGATATCCATACTGATTATGCACTTCTTTGAAATTTCATTGTCTTTGTGACAGTCCATTGTTGAAAGCTTTTGGACTTTATTGCCTGTGGACTAAGATATAGCGTTCACCCCATCCAATCAGTTTACTTATTTCATCTTGCTTCAAATCATTTGCTATTGAACGTTTTATCTATTTGTTATTTTCCTGATTGGCACAGACTATGAACTTTTGAAGTCTTTTTTTTCTAAGAGACTAAAAGATATTTGCCTATTTTTTTTTACTCTAAACTATAATTGTTTGACAATTTGTTGTAGTAAATTTCTTCTCCTTCTTCTTTTTTTGGTACGCTCTAATGGTCTACCTCTTTTCGCCCTTACTGGAGTTGTGAATATGCACCCAATTATTCCCCTTTTGAAAGTAATGGAAGGGATTCTCCTCATAATTGACCTAACAAATCCTCTATGGCACTATCTTGGGATATACTTCTCTCTATTGAACCTATCTATCTTTCATTGAAACACTTCTCTCTATTGAACCTATTGGAGATTCACGCAGTTTCAGTTATCAAATTCAACTCTCAACTCTCAACTCTATTTAAATCTCCAAAATATTTGACCTTTTTCCTAGGATTCCAATTTTTGGTTCTGACCAAAGTTTTAAACTTTTGATTCACAAATTCCTCTTGGCTAATACTTTCTCCTTCTATTCTTTTTGTATTATGTTTACTATTAGATATATCAATGAAAAAAATTGAAATGCACTTCCTGATCCTATTTCCATCTTTCACCCATTAATATTTCCATGTCCATTGATTGAATGTAAAAGACAGTTTAATGTCTCTCAATATACAACAACTACTAACAATATAGAGAGTTTCCTTCGTTACCCATCCCATTTTTTGAAACAAGGAAAATGGAATAAAATTTATGTTTCTATTTTCTAATTTAAATAGCCATTTTCCATGTTTAACTGTTTTCATCACAGTTTTCACATACTAAACTATTAATTAATTTATTTCATTTTCTTATAAATAATTCAAGTCTAATATCATAGCTAAATTTTATTTTATTTTATTTACTTTGATCATGATTCATCATTATTCCTTAAAATAAAATTAGAAATAAAATTATATTGGCTTCTGATCTATTGTGATCAATGTTCATAGGATTATTATTTCCCTAACTGAGGCTTAGGATACGTTAAGTTGTGGGGACACCCCAACATTGTGAAAATAAATAAATTTTTCTCTAAGTTATTCTACATAGTCATTCATTTATTTATTTACAGTAAAACGAGCTTATAAAAAAGATTATAGAAACATCACTTTGGAAATATAAATTACATATTTTTCTTAAAACAAATGAATATTCTATTTCTTACCTACCCTACATAACAATTGGATTATTTATTTTCCATGGGCATATGTTTACTGTAGAATCATAGAAATCCCCTTTTGGGAAAACAAATTCCATCATTATCCTCTTAAAACAATAAAAAATAAAAAATATTTCCTTACCTACCCAACATAACCATTTTGTTACTTATTTCCCATGGGGCATAAGTTTAGTGGAAAACTATAGAAACAACTCCTTGGAAATCTTAATTACCCATTTACCATTAAAAATTATTTCCCAACTACCTAACTTAACTAGTCAACACTTATTTCCCATGGGCCATAAGTTTATTGGAAAATTATAGAAACAACTCCTTTGAAATCTTAACCATCCTATGTAACTATTGGATGACCTTACCTACCATTTTAACTAATAAGCACGTGGCATAAATTTACTAGAAAATTCTAAAAACACCTTATTGGAAATACTACCCTATGTAGGCGTTCATCATAATATAGGAAACTTTTAAAAAATTAAACTACTAATTGTTCTTTAAAATAAAACAATTTTCTGGTTACCTACCTTTCTTATCTATTCGATCTCTTATTTCAAAAAATTATTTTTTCTACCTACCCACTATCTCTTTGAGTAATTTCAATTCAACCATTCAACTATTTATGCCATGATATTCCAATCGATCATCTATATCATGACCTTCACTTGTTTGAATAAACCTTTCACTTTAAATTCCCCTTTTTCATATTACCATGATATTTTATTTTATTTATTTTTTTCTTCTGCATTTTTGTCTAATTTAGTGTTTAGGCTTACAAAAACCATTGTATTATAAACTTCACGCACTAACTTATGTTCTCTTATATGCAATAAGCATAAAAGAATATTGTATTATAAACTTCACGCACTAACTTATGTTCTCTCATATGCACCAATCCTACCGTAGATACTTTTCAACTGAGAATATTAGAAATATTTTCATTACATCTTGATAGAAGATGTTTATTAAAATATTGTAGTGATGCTAAACCAGCAGCCATGCACCCCAATTTTACCTAAAAATGGATAACAATTTTTGTATATTGCTATCAAGTTTTCATTACTACAGAGAGATTTTTCCCAATCTTCAGTGCAAAGAGATTGTTATCAAAGATTCCTTTTCCGTTCTTTTCAACATTCTTAGTAGTAGATCAGAGATTGAATAAAGGAGAAGCAATATAAAGTGTTTGATAAGTGTCTCTCTTGCTTTTATTTTCAACTTTCTTAGTTGTAAATCAAACATTGAATTACTGAGAAGCAATATAGGATGTTTGATAAGTGTCTCTCTTTCCTTTCTTTCCAATTTTACAAAATTGTTTGTATCATAAGAAAGAACATGAACAAACTTGTTTTCTATTATTTTAAAAATGCAATTATTTGAAATCAACATAAAAAGGACAAGATCAAACTAGAAATATGTGATTTTGTTACTGTTATAATTTTTCCAATTGTTTACATATATGAATTATTAATATAATTTCATTACCTATAAAGTGAAAATGATTCAAATTATCCATGTGTTGCAGTTAAAATTATATTTTTAAATATGATATTAGGGTTTGTATAAATAATCTGGTTGTTAACTTTCATCTTTTTCATTTGTTAAACCTCAGATCATTGAGAAATCGGTTGAATGAAAAACATAGAATTCATGCTTTAAATAGAAAATGTTTATTGTTACGTGTGCATGCTAGACCCAGACTAAGATAATCAATCTTTTAAAAATAAATCGGATAAAATAATGTTTTAGAAATTTTATTTTCTAAATTATTTAACTTTCAATATCACAAAGTGAATCGCATTGTGAGATATTGTAGATAGTTTGCTAAAATGCAAATAAAATAGGTACATTAATTAATTTTGGAGCCGTCAAATGCTCTCATAAAAATATTTCTCTAGAGATAAGTAATAGAATTCAATTAACCATTTTTGTTATTTGGAAGAAAACCTTTGCATTATAAAAATTATTTATATTAACTCATTAGTTTGTCCATTCATTTCCAGGAAGAAGCGGGAGCGGAGAGAACATTCTCATTTTGCAGATCATAGCCTGTCGAGGTAAGTCCTTAGGTTTATCATGCCAGATCTTAGTTGACAGCTCTTGCCATCTCAATGTAGATGGATTATTTATGACCTTGAACTCTATATATCTTTCTCTCTATATAAAGAATGTTGGTGCACAGTAAAAATCGTGATGCTTCCACATATCAAATATACCTAGAAAACAGCCTGCCTCACTCTATATATATATTACTTAATGTAGTAAACAATCCCTCTACAACGAGTTGGCTGGAAAACTGGAAAACATGAGGGACGTGTAGTTGGGTAAGACCTGGCTAAATAACATTAATGACTTACCTCGACAGAGTTTCACCGTCAAATTGAAAATGAGGGTACGACAGTTATTTCATGGAGGAAATTGTCAAAAGGATCTCAACCTAATCATCAGAGCTGAGCAAAAGGAAAGATATATGATTCATTTAGTGGTTAGATCTACTGATAGTTTTCTCACTAATCCAATTGAGCCATCTGTGGTCTTTTCTTAGCCTTCCTAGCATGGCAAGTCATTTCATGGGATATGCGTATCATATAGTGGATATTTGAAATACATCAGCTGTCAATTCATTTGTCTGAAATTAATTTTAATCCACACAGCCAAGGAATTCGATACACCCCTTCTACAAGATAACTAGTTTTTCTTTGAAAAAGAATCAGAGAAATTACATTAATGTCTACAAATGTTTAGAATTGGTCAATTGGATTGAAAACTACAACTACAATAGCATGAGGGAATGAAAATGACCTGCAACATTTTAAGAAAATACTAGGTTACAAGCTAAAAGCGAGAAGTTAAGAAAGGAAACACTTAAACTAGAAATAAACCCAACTAACATAAACCCTAAATGTAAAATAAATAATTTCCTAATTCAAAACTCAGCAGAACCTTGTAAATCCCAAACCTCACATTTGTAAATAGCCGCCTCAGGAATCAAGGAAATACGGCTATTTACAAATGAAGAAGTGCTCTGATTTCACTATTTGAAGAGAAAACACTGTGGCATATGAGCTCGTTTTTCTCTTCAAATAGTGAAATACGAGCTCTTCTTCATTTGTAAATTCCAGTTTTTCCTTGATTCCTGAGGCAGCTATTTACAAATGTGAGCTTTGGGATTTACCAGGTTCCACTGAGTTTTGAATAAGGACACTATTTATTTTACATTTAGAGTTTATCTTAGTTGGGCTTATCTTAGTTTAAGTCTTTTCTTTTTGACCCACTGGCTTGTAGCTTCAAACCTCTATTTTATAATAATGTTGCAGGTCATTTTTATGCCTTCATGCTATTGTAGTTTGTATTTTATAGTTCAATTGACTCATTCTCAACATTTGTAGACAATATTGTAATTTATCTTATTTTTTTTCACAGAAAAATAGTTACTTCGAGAAGAAGTGTATCGCATTTCTTGGCTGAGTGGATTAGGATTAATTTAAGACATATGGATTAACAGTATTGAGACTTAAACTTGTATGACTTGACATGCTAGGAAGGTAAAGAAAAATCAGCCAGATGGCTCAACTGGAATAGTGAGAAAACTATAGGTAGATCGTGGTCCATAGATCTGATGAATCAGAGTTGAACCACAAGGAATGCAGCAGATTCAACATGAAATATAGAGAGGATAAATATGACATTCATTGCACTGACATATATGATTCTGATGATTCAGAGTTGAATGAGAAGGAATGAAGCGGATTCAACATCAAAAATATAGAGTATATACGGGACAAATCCGCAGGTGATGGTAGCTTTGCTAAGACATTTAGCACCGAAAGAAATTAAAATGACAGAGTTAAACCTTGGTTTTCCTAATGTATTTAACATGCTTGGAGAAATAGAAAATGTCATTGCAGAAACCCCCTCTACAGTTACTACACCAATCTTCTGAAGTGGCTGCACTGCAATACTTGCGCCATAATGTTAAAAATAGGTTGAAAGAGGCAATTGAAATTTGAATCATCTTCAAGTGCAAAGGCAGCGTAATTATGTATTTCTTCCTCCTTTTTCCATTTTTGGTCTCAGTTGCTGAACAATCTTCTGAATCGACCTTTTTTTGTGTTGGGGACAGGTGTTGTCACGCCTAATCAGTTCAGCTTGATTGTGAAATATGAATGTTTAGAATGTGATGGGAATATGATATGAATGTCTAAGTAGTCATGCCACACTAAGATCAGTCTGTGATGGGAGAAACAGAATTAAAATTTCTAAACAAAAATCTTATAGTCTTGGATTTAAATTTTTTTTTAATAATCATGAAAGTATTATTTTCTTGATTCTTCTTATTGTTCTATGTAGCTGTAAAATTTAATTTAGAAAAAAAATATATACATATTATTATACATAAAACATATTAATAATTTTTCGCACTTCTGACTTGTATTTAATACTATCTCTCAGATATCTATAGACTTGAGTTTTAAAATTCACTATGATCCCATTTGGCAAGTTTTGAAATGTCTACTGAGTAGAAAAGGGGAATATTATTTTAGAACTTATGGACGAGCTTATTTTGTCTTACTTCTCTACCTATAAATTCAACATTTATTTTATAATGTATAGGCATCAAAATAATATTTTTAAAAAATCGTAGGTAATCAAGGAAATAATATTATATCACCACTTCAAGTAAGCAAAAGATAGAAAAAATATAAATTTAAGTGTTGATATGTTAAAAAAATACCAGTCACTTATTAGAAAGGGAATAACAATGCAAAAGGTGATATATTTTTGATAGCCTTTACAAAGTCGAAGGTTATCAAAATTAAATAGACCAAGCAGGAGTGCAAACTCCGAAAGAACAAAGTTGGACAAGCCAAACCAATCTCAAAAACCGTGAACAACCCAACCCAAATCAAGAGTGGGGAGGAAAACCTGAAACTTGACAAGGGGGGCTTGGGAAAGGGGGTTAGATTTTCCTTTCTGCCTATGACAAACAATCGTCTAGGAAACACTATCATTAGGAACTTTCAAAGAAGAATCAAGCGCGGAAGACTCCTATAGAGTCGCTACCATGCTACTATTGCAGCTGAGCAACACAAAGAGAACAAGCGCCAGGAGCAGAGTGAAGGTGAGGAGCAGGAGCAACGATTGCAGGAACCAAGGAGGCGGAAGGGTCCGACACAATAGTAACATCAACCAGGGCATCATCAACAATATTGGGCACCTCATCTTGAGATGAATCAACTGAAAAAGGATCTAAAGCATTAATCATCAAGTGGTCTTCCATAGGATCCTTCCACCAAGTAGCAACACCTTTGCGATGAGAGAGAGAATAGTCAAAAGCAAGGTGACCCATTGAGAGGCACCTTCGACAGCGAAAAGGGAGGCCTTCATAATCCAGTGGTTGAGTCCAAGGCCTATCCCCAACCATAAGAATCACATCCCTAGGGAGGTCCAGAGATATGTCAACATCAATTAATAGGCGAGCAAAGGTAGAATGACCCATGGATAACGTGGCATCATCAACCTTCAAGAAGTTGCTCATGGAGTTACCAATGGCCTCAAAACAAGAAGGTTCCCAAAAATTAGGAACAAAAGCATTAGCAACCAGAGCACAAAATTATGAACCAACAGAATATGGAAAGCATATAACCATCTAGAATAAACATCCAAAACTGAATCCAGAGATTCTGATCATACCAGATCAGAATTAAAACTAAGATGATCACCAAGACTAACTGGGATAGGTCCAATTTGGATATAGTGTTGTCATCGATGAAAACACTTAACCAAATCCAACATATTCCAAACAATATCCCCTTTTGGCATTGATGGCAACACTGAATGTGAAAAACATCCAAGTGCAAAGGAATACCAACAACCTCTCAAAAGATTGATTTGAAATATATTTCTCCCCCTTAGATTAACACCTTCTCCCAAAATATTGATAGTTTTTTACATAAACACCTTCTCCCCCTTTGACATCAATAACAAAGGACAAATATCAAACCAAAATACTGAACCAAATAGTTGACTACTCCCCTTGAGTAGTAGCAACATCTCATCAACCTCGATCAGAAGGATATGTCTGATAAGCTGAACTGATTGATATATCCCTGCATCACGAAGTCTCTTCTAGAGGGGTGTTGACCCCGAACTAGTCTCTGCGATATTCAAAAGTATCTTTAGGCAATGGTTTAGTTACAATATCTACAATATGTTCCTTAGTAGGCACATAAACCAATATGTCTTCCTTTACTTCAACCTTTTCCTTCAAGAAATTGTACCTTATAGAAATGTGTTTCGATTTAGATTGAAATACCAGATTCTTTGACATATCAATAGCAATATTATTATCATAGTGAATAATAGTAGGCTCATCATAAATTATCCTTATATCTTTTAGCATTTGTTTTATCCATAAAATCTTACTACAGTTGGTAGCAACAACTATATACTCTGTTTCAACATTAGACAATGAAGTGCGTGATTGTTTCTTGCTAAGCCATGAAACCAACGTCTTTCCAAGAAAGAATACACAACCAGTAGTTCTCTTTTGATCATTCACATCTGCTTCCCAATCAAAATCTATATTTGCACGTAATATGAAGTCATCATTCTTTGGATACCATAGCCCAAACTTTGTGTTACATAGCAAATATTTGAATATCCTCTTAACAGCAATATCATGAGTTTCTCTAGGATCTGAGTGAAATCTAGAAGTAATACAAACAATGTTCATTATATCAGGTCTAGTTTGAGTTAGGTACAACAATCCACCAATCATCAATTTGTATCTGCTTGGATTTACTCTAGGAGATTCATCATCCTTTGACAATTCGCAACCGCTTATCATAGGAGTATCGACAGGTTTAGAATTCTCAGGTCCAAATTTCTTAAGTAAATCCTTCGCATACTTAGTTTAACAAATGAAAATAACTTTCTCAGTCTGAGTAATCTACAAACAAAAGAAAAATTTCATCTCACCAATCATAGACATTTTAAATTCATTCTTCATATCATTAGCAAATTTCATTCATAGAATTTATTCACCTCCAAAAATGATATCATAAGAAATATGTCATCCTGCTCAATTTTGTAATTTAAGTTACTAACTGCATTACCTTTGCTAAAACCAATCTTTAAAAGATATCTATCTAATCTAGCATACCATGCTCTAGGGGCTTGTTTTAGTCCATATAAAGATTTCTTCATTCTACAAACCATGTCTTTGTCTTCTGAAAAAAAAAATCCATCAGGCTGCTCAATGTAGACTTCCTCTTCTAGGTCTCTGTTTAGAAATGTACGTTTGACATTCATCTGATATACTTTGTAGTTCTTGTGTGCAGATTAGACCATAAATAGTCATACCGCTTCAATTGTTGCAACTGGACCATAAGTCTCTCCATAATCAAACCCATCTTCCTGTGAAAATCCTTTGTAAACTAATCTAGCCTTGTTCCTCACAACCAAACCTTCCTTATTTAATTTATTCCTGAAAACCCATTTAGTTCCAATAATATTCTTGTCTTTAGGTCTAGTAACGAATTCCCATGTCTTAGTCTTTTCTATCTGATTTTATCCTTTTTCTATTGCTTTTATCCAATTTTCATCCTTGCTTCAATAAATGAAATTAATTCTTATCCAATTTCATAATTTATGATTTTTAAGAAATACTAAATGTGCATTGAATATCTCTGTGATATGGTTGTCTCGTGTATTCTATTATGATCTAGTGCAACATTAACTTTGCACTATGCTCAGTGTCGTTTATGGATATTACTCCTCTTTGTGTAATCATATTGACAGATATTTCTTTTGTATCTAAAACTATTGCCATTATCTCATGAAGCTCTGTGAAGTAGGACTGCAACCTAATCTTTTGGTATTGATTTTAGAGACTGTCTTTCTCATGATGGCTGCACGAACTAGTCAAAATCTTGATTATCTCTTGATGATCTTTATACCTCACTTTGACTGTCCATGAGGCTTATCATATTGATAGCTGGCTGAACCTTGTGGTTTGTGCTTTCATTATCTGTTCCTTTGATTTAGTATTATGTTTTTGCGGACTAATAAAGTTTTTTGAAAATCGGTGAACTGGGTTTTCACCAGATTTTTAGGGTAATTCCGTTTTGAAGTCTTCTCATTTCTGTATAAAAATCGTCATAACCGGAACCTAGGTTTTCACGAAATCATGAAAACATTATGACTATATCTTTGCTTGTTGTTCATTGTGCACTAGGATCTGCTCCTTTGCTAATTGTCATTTCTTAGGATTCTATATTTTAAATTTATATCCATGCTTATGTCTATACTGTGATTTTAAGGCTGCCATTCTAAGAGTGACTGTTGTCTATGATATTATGACTGTTCACTATACATGTTTGAGGCACTACTTTATTCTTCACTGTTTGAGTTCCTTCAAAATACATTCAAAATATTTGAATATGCTACTCTTATTGAATGGATCAGTTTCTATTCGATCAGAAGATTATTCACTTGAGTATTGATAGATTTCATAATCTTATGCTTCTCTAATCTGCAAGGCTGTAAATGATTGAGCATTTTTTTAATTTTTTGGGAATTCAATAGTGAACTTTTATTGTCACTTTTGGGTCTTACTTTGATCTGAGTATAATTTGTGACTCCTTTGGGTGCATGAAAGACTGCTCTTTACTCACCATTTTGAGAATGTGACATCTGAATATTTACACTTTTGTGATAGCTTATCATGAATTTCTCTGTGAATACTATGCCCTTCATCAGGGGGCTAATGTTCTTTATTTCCGTGTATTTGGTAATGCTGATAATGATATTTGGATGGCTGCATGCAGTATTTAGACTGCTTTGTTTGACTCTTTTATTCTTGTCACTAGAGCTTGTGACCTAAGACTCCATAAGGTCTTAAACCATGAAGATGTTTCTATCTTTATTTCAAAAATTCAGTGACTGTATTTTGTCACAGTGTTATGATATCCATACCGATGTGTTATGATATCCATACTGATTATGCGCTTCTGTGAAATTTCATTGTCTTTATTATTTATTGTCTTTGTGACAGTCCATTGTTGAAAGCTTTCGGACTTTATTGCCTGTGGACTAAGATATAACGTTCACCCCATCCAATTAGTTTACTTATTTCATCTTGCTTCAAATCATTTGCTATTGAACGTTTTATCTATTTCTTATTTTCCTGATTGGCACAGACTATGAACTTTTGAAGTCTTTTTTTCCTAAGAGACCAAAAGATATTTGCCTATTTTTTTTTACTCTAAACTATAATTGTTTGACAATTTGTTATAGTAAATTTCTTCTCCTTTTGTTTTTTTTCGGTACACTCTAATGGTCTACCTCTTTTCGCCCTTACTGGAGTTGTGAATATTCATCCAATTATTCCCATTTTGAAAGTAATGGAAGGGATTCTCCTCATAATTGACCTAACAAATCCTCTATGGCACTATCTTGGGATATACTTCTCTCTATTGAACCTATCTATCTTTCATTGAGACACTTCTCTCTATTGAACCTATCTATCTTTCATTGAGACACTTCTCTCTATTGAACCTATCCGAGATTCACGCGGTTTCACTTATCAAATTCAACTCTCAACTCTCTTTAAATCTCCAAAATATTTGACATCTTTCTTAGGATTCCAATTTTTGGTTCTGACCAAAGTTTTCAACTCTTGATTCACAAATTCCCCTTGGCTCATACTTTCTCCTTCTGTTCTTCTTGTATTATGTTTACTATTAGATATATCAATGAAAAAAATTGAAAAGCACTTCTTGATCTTGTTTCCATCTTTCACCCATGAATATTTCCATGTCCTGTGATTGAATGTAAAAGACAGTTTAATGTCTCTCAATATACAACAAAGACTAACAATATAGAGAGTTTCCTTCCTTACCCATCCCATTTTTTGAAACAAGGAAAATGGAATAAAATTTATGTTTCTATTTTCTAATTTAAATAGCCATTTTTCCTGTTTAACTATTTTCATCACAATTTTCACATACTAAACTATTAATTTATTTATTTCATTTTATTATAAATAATTCAAGTCTAATATCATAGCTAAATGTTATTTTATTTTATTTACTTTGATCATGATTCATCATTATTCCTTAAAACAAAATTAGAAATAAAATTATGTTGGCTTCTGATCTATTGTCATCAATGTTCATAGGATTATTATTTCCCTAAGTGAGGCTTATGATAGGCTAAGTTGTGGGGACACCCAAACATTGTGAAAATAAATAAATTTTTCTCTAAGTTATTCTACATAGTCATTTGTTTATTTATTTGTAGTAAAACGAGCTTATAAAAAATATTATAGAAACATCACTTTGGAAATATAAATTACATATTTTAAAAAAAAAAATGAATATTATGTTTCTTACCTACCCTACATAACAATTGGATTATTTATTTTCCAAGGGCATATGTTTACTGTAGAATCATAGAAATTCCCTTTTGGGAAAACAAATTCCATCATTATCCTCTTAAAACAATAGAAAATAAATAATATTTCCTTACCTACCCAACATAACCATTTTGTTACTTATTTCCCATGGGGCATAAGTTTAGTGGAAAACTATAGAAACAACTCCTTGGAAATCTTAATTACCCATTTACCATTAAAAATTATTTCCCAACTACCTAACTTAACTAGTCAACACTTATTTCCCATGTGCCATAAGTTTTTTGAAAAATTATAGAAACAACTCCTTTGAAATCTTAAGTATCCTATGTAACTATTGGATGACCTTACCTACCATTTTAACTATTGGATCACTTATTTGTCACATACAGGTTTTGTGCAAAATTATTCTAAAAATACCTTGAAAATATTAACTACTCTATGTAATAATTAGATTAACTCTTAACACTTTAGCATAACCAGCTAATAAGCACGTGGCATAAATTTACTAGAAAATTATAAAAACACCTATTGGAAATACTAACTACCCTATGTAGGCGTTCGATCATAATATAGGAAACTTTTAAAAAATTAAACTACTAATTGTTCTTTAAAATAATACAATTTTCTGGTTACCTACCCTTCTTATCTATTGGATCCCTTATTTCAAAAAATCATTTTTTCTACCTACCCACTATCTATTTGAGTAATTTCAATTCAACCATTCAACTATTTATGCCATGATATTCAAATCGATCATCTATCTCATGACCTTTACTTGTTTGAATAAACCTTTCAATTTACATTCCCCTTTTTCATATTACCATGATATTTTATTTTTATTTTTTTTCTGCATTTTTGTCTAATTTAGTGTTTAGGTTTGCAAAAAACATTGTATTATAAACTTCACGAACTAACTTATGTTTTCTCATATGCAATAAGCATAAAAGAATATTGTATTGTAAACTTCACGAACTAACTTATGTTCTCTCATATGCACCAATCCTACCGTAGATACTTTTCAACTGAGAATATTAGAAATATTTTCTTTACATCTTGATAGAAGATGTTTATTAAAATATTGTAGTGATTGTAAACCAGCAGCCATGCACCCCAATTTGACTTAAAAATGGATAACAGTTTTTGTATATTGCTATCAAGTTTTCATTACTACAGAGAGATTTTTCCCAATCGTCAGTGCAAAGAGATTGTTATCAAAGATTCTTTTTCCATTCTTTTCAACATTCTTAGTAGTAGATCAGAGATTGAATAAAGGAGAAGCAATATAAAGTGTTTGATAAGTGTCTCTCTTGCTTTTATTTTCAACTTTCTTAGTCATAAATCAAACATTGAATTATAAATCAAACATTGAATTACTGAGAGGCAATATAGGATGTTTGATAAGTGTCTCTCTTTCGTTTCTTTTCAATTTTACAAAATTGTTTGTATCATAAGAAAGAACATGAACAAACTTGTTTTCTATTGCTTGAAAAATGCAATTATTTGAAATCAACATAAAAAAGACAAGATCAAACTAGAAATATGTGATTTTGTTACTGATATATTTTTTTCTATTGTTTACATATATGAATTATTAATATAATTTCATTACCTATAAAGTGAAAATGATTCAAATTATCCATGTGTTGCAGTTAAAATTATATTTTTAAATATGATATTAGAGTTTGTATAAATAATCTGGATGTTAACTCTCATCTTTTTGATTTGTTAAACCTCAGATCATTGAGAAATCTGTTGAATGAAAAACATAGAAATCATGCTTTAAATAGAAAATGTTTACTGTTACGTGTGCATGCTAGACCCAGACTAGGATAATCAATCTTTTAAAAAAAAATCGGATAAAATAATGTTTTAGAAATTTTATTTTCTAAATTATTTCAATTTCAATATCACAAAGTGAATCGCTTGTGAGATATTGTAGATAGTTTGCTAAAATGCACATAAAACAGGTACATAAAATAATTTTGGAGTCCTCAAATGCTCTGATAAAAATATTTCTCTAGAGATAAGTAATAGAATTCAATTAACCATTTTTGTTATTTGGAAGAAAACCTTTGCATTATAAAAATTATTTATATTAACTCATTAGTTTTGTCCATTCATTTCCAGGAAGAAGCGGGAGCGGAGAGAACATTCTCATTTTGCAGCTCATAGCCTGTCGACATAAGTCCTTAGGGTTATCATGCCAGATCTTAGTTGGCAGCTCTTCCCAGCTCAATGTAGATGGATTATTTATGACCTTGAACTCTATATCTCTTTCTTTCTATATAAAGAATGTTGGTGCACAGTAAAAATCGTGCTGCTTCCACATATCAAATATACCTAGAAAACAGCCTGCCTCACTCTATATATATATTACTTAATGTAGTAAACAATCTATTTACATTAATGACTTACCTCGACAGAGTTTCGCCGTCAAATTGAATATGAGGGTACGACAGTTATTTCATGGAGGAAATTGTCAAAAGGATCTCAACCTAATCATCAGAGCTGAGCAAAAGAAAAGATATATGATTCATTTAGTGCTTAGCTCTACTGATAGTTTTCTTACTAATCCAATTGAGCCATCTGTTGTCTTTTCTTAGCCTTCCTAGCATGGCAAGTCATACAAATTCAGAAGTCATTTCATGGGATATGCGAATCATATAGTGGATATTTGAAATACATCAGCTGTCAATCCATTTGTCTGAAATTAATTTTAATCCACACAGCCAAGGAATTCGATACACCCCTTCTAGAAGTTAACTAGTTTTTCTTTGAAAAAGAATCAGAGAAATTAAATTAATGTCTACAAATGTTGAGAATTGGTCAGTTGGATTGAAAACTACAACTACAATAGCATGAGGGAATGAAAATGACCTGCAACATTTTAAGAAAATACGAGGGTACAAGATAAAAGGAGAAGTTAAGAAAGGAAACACTTAAACTAGAAATAAACCCAACTAACATAAACCCTAAATGTAAAATAAATAATGTCCTAATTCAAAACTCAGTAGAACCTTGTAAATCCCAAACCTCACATTTGTAGTTTGTATTTTTTAGTTCAATTGACTCATTCTCAACATTTGTAGACAATATTGTAATTTATCTTTTTTTTTTTCACAGAAAAATAGTTACTTCGAGAAGAGGTGTATGGCATTTCTTGGCTGAGTAGATGAGGATTAATTTAAGACAAATGGATTAACAGTAGTTAGACTTAAATTTGTATAACTTCACATGCTAGGAAGGTTAAGAAAAACCAGCCAGATGGCTCAACTGTAGTGAGAAAACTATCGGTAGATCGTGGTCCATATATCTGATGAATCAGAGTTGAACCACAAGGAATGCAGCAGATTTAACATGAAATATAGAGAGGATAAATGCGACATTCATTGCACTGACGTATATGATTCTGATGATTCAGAGTTGAATGAGAAGGAATGAAGCGGATTCAACATCAAAAATAGAGAGTATATACGGGACAAATCCATGGGTGATGGTAGCTTTGCTAAGACATTTAGCACCGAAAGAAATTGAATTGACAGAGGTAAACCTTGGTGTTCCTAATGTATTTAACATACTTGGAGAAAACATTTAAGGATCTAGAAAATGTCGTTGCAGAAACCCCCTCTACAGTTACTAGACCAATCTTCCGAAGTGGCTGCAAGGCAATACTTGCCCATAATGTTAAAAATAGGTTGAAAGAGGCGACTGAAATTTGAATCATCTTCAAGTGCAAAGGCAGCTTAATTATGCATTTCTTCCTCCTTTTTCCATTTTTAGTCTCAGTTGCTGAACAATCTTCTGAATCGACCTTTTTTTGTGTTGGGGACAGGTGTTGTCACACCTAATCAGTTCAGCTCGACTGTGAAATATGAATTTTTAGAATGTGATAGGAATTTGATATGAATGTCTAAGTAGTCATGCAATAGGTATGATCTCAAATTTAGCTTCCTAAATAGGTTTTGGGGCAATCTCATCCCATGCTTCGCATACTTTCACATTGGTACTATAAAACATTTTACAATGGTCAGTCTTCCGACTCTTTTCTTTCAAATAGATAGTTGCTTTCCTTATTGCATGGGGGGGCCCATGGGACACATTGTGATTTTGCATGTCTCTACGAACTAAAACTTTACTTCTCCAGCTTCTCTCTAATAACCCACCGTGTGTTGGCTCGACAGAGGAAAGAGATCATACAATACAGGGGGCTTCCCAATTCTCCAATGGCATGCCACATATGATGGGTGGTTGATTTTTGACCTCGACATTTCCTAGTGGATGTATTTAAATCTACTGAGCAAGGCCATCCAGAGTTCGAGGCTACCAAAATCTGATACGGAAACACGACACAACCTACATGCCCGACATGCTGGCGATTTGGGAAAATTTGTAACCCGCAACCTTCCGGCATGAAAGTGATCAGATATTGTCATTACAAATCAAATCTTTCTGAATGGTGGCAAAAATGAAATTTTATCTTCACTATAGTATAAGGGGATATAAAATCCAGAGATAGAGGACGATTAAACATCGATTTTTCTTATAATAATATGATCTGATCGGATCTTTTTTTCTTCCAAGTTTTAGGTCAAATATTGAAAACTCAAAATATATTAACTTTTGAAAGAGATAGGACCTTTGTACAAGTGATCCAAATTTTTTGAAACATTTTTGTAAAAGTAATAACTTGATCAAGAGATCCGGTTTGGTTTTATAAAATCACATAATCGATAATTGAGCCTTAATATTATTCTAAATAGCAAATTGTGTCATGTTTCCTTTCTCTAATGTTCTTAATAATATTTTGTGCTAATCTTGTCTGTCCGATTCTATTTTCATTTCTTTGAAATTTTTCTTTATGAGGTTATGAATAGTGTGCATACATCAAACCTTCATGCTCATAAAATGAATTCTAGATTATACCATTCTTGCAAAACTAAAAAGAGTTGTATTTAGAATTGTAAGATTGTTTGTTGAGCTCTATCTTTATGAACACCCTCCATAAAATCAGATTGGAATATTGTGTCTTATGTCAGAGTTACTATGCCCTATTATTTTCTCAATATTAAAGGAATTGTGATATATTGTGCCTTGTCTGCTCAATGGTCAGTCTTTTTGAGTTTCCTTTCTGTTATCCAATAGGGTTAGGTTTACGATGCCTTCTTTCCCTTTTCAACCTCTCTTTCTAAATAATGAAGAGTCGGCTACTAAAATCTTGGAGGTTCGTTCCACAAGATGCAATGGACCCCACCCCTATATAACTTCTCGAGTGCCCCACTTCATGTCTTCAAACTAATTGGGGTTCAATAGTATTTTCTTGGCATGCCCAATGGGAGCTCGAATAACCCTACTTTGGGTTGGTAATCTCAAGAAAATGCGATGGAAATTTATTCTTATTGTTTCTTGTAAGAGAGCCCGATTATGGCCCTACATCCTAAGGAAGAGTTTCTTCTGATAGCTAGATAGATCATGTATGATATACAAAACCAATTAAATGCCATTGATGAAGAAATAATGTTCTACCAATTTTATCAGGACAAGTTCCCCAGTTCATACATAAGGAAGAAGAGAGGGGGATTGTTAATCCTAGTCTCCAATCAAGCAGACAAGGAAGTTCTTGTAGAACAAGATATTACCTTTGAAGAGGTAGATTTTATTCAAGAGTTGCTTTTCTCTCTTCTTTTAATAGAAAAATATCTTTTGTCCAACTTCACTCAACCCAAAATGATTTCACTTTACAAAGGTAGATCGGTGGTCTGGAGGTTAATTGGTCATCCGAACTATGAACAAAAATCTTCGAACAAGCCTTGGATCCCAAAGACTGAGTGACAACTGATAATGAAACTGATGAAGAACAGGCCCATATCTCTCTAAAGGGAAAGAAAAAGACCCAAGGGGCCTACCAAGATGAAACCGATATGAATGATTCTCAAATCTGGGATGAGATTGGACTGTTTTGTAATTCACTTGAAGCAAGGTTCAAACCTGTAGCATCCCCTCTCAAAGGATACCAAACAAGCTCAGAACAAGTGACAGTTAGTGGCGACTCGACAACTCAGGTGAAAATACCCATTGTACCCCTACGTGGATGCCCCATAAGATTTTTGGTGCAACAAGCAGGTAAAATTGTTTCAACTTTTCCTTTTTTTGAGCACAATGATGACTTATCAGAGGTAAGGTCTTTTACCTATTTTTCATTAAATAGTAATACTTCCTTAGCTATTCTTTTCCCTTTTTGCAATAAAATAAAAAGTTCCCGACGTACCAAAAATTTATCACCCCTTTATTTTTTGATTCACCCCCACAAGTACGAGAGTTACATAAGATTAGGGAGAAATGGGAGTTATTTAGAAAATCCTATTAATGGATTTATTTAGTTTAATTTTTTTTTAAATCATAGAAGTAGGTTAATTTTTATTTTTCAAAGAAATTATACTGCATAATCTTGTTTTTAACGTTGTGTATAGCTTTAATAAAGTATCATTTTTTTAGGATTCATCTCAGTTTGGTTATGACTACAAGATCACTCTTAAAAGTTTCAAAGTATCTTTAAGGTAAAGGACACAAATTCTTTCAAACCACCATGAATGGTAAGCGTGGATTCAGGTATTTTTCTACCCATTCATTGGTTACTATATACAATGAATTTGTCTTTTATCTTTAAATCATTAAAGCATAAGAGTTTTATGAATTCAAAGTGTGCAGAAAGAAAAAAAAAATTATTAACTACTTTTCATGCATGTAAAAAGAGATAGTTTGACAAAATATTTAGATTCTATTATATATAGAGAGAGTTATATTTACAACTTGCATTCACCATCTTTCAAAAAACAAAAATAAAAACAAAATCCCATTGATTCAATTTTTTGCAGCACCAACACTAGCACAGCACACCAGAGGGGACTAATTTTCATCAAGATCATATGAGTCATGGTTGTCATCCTCCTCGTCCTTCATCACTAGGACCTCTTCCTCCCTCATTCTCTCATTATTTTCCCACCCATAATCATCCACCATGACTCGGAACTCCCCAATCCAACAAGCATCAAAATCAAGGTCTATTCTGGTAATCTTACAAAGAAACCCACAAGCTAGACCATAATATTCTCGATGCTCCCTATGCTCATGGTGCAAAATTTGGTGATAAATGAGTTTTAATGAACCATGACATCTCATTCAAGGTGTGCCTTCAGGTTAGTGGTGGTAGGCAAGACTATTGCATATCATGCCACCTCCAAAATTTGTTCCAAGTTGCTAGTATACTGTTTCCTAAAACAACCCTACGTCATTTTGGCTATGTCATCCTTTGGGTCTCCAAAGTCCAATAGAGAACCCATGATGTAGGATGAGATATTTGAGTTCACTTGGTATCTTTCCTCACTAGCCAGGAAGTTGGCTCCCCGTATTCATTTTATAGTTGTTATGATGAGGTCGTTGTTGGTCCCGAGAAGATACTCAAGGTGAGAATAGCTTATCTACCCTAGAAAGGGCCTTTGTTTCTTAAAATTTGTCAACCTCATAGGTGTATCCATCTCTAAAGGTTTTCTTATACTCTCACTACTCTACTAATTTAGGATGATAATTGTAATTAACATGGGCCCCATTTTATAGACGATTGCACTGCTTACACGAGTAGGATTTATTAGAGAATTTTATTTTATTAGGTTTTCTTGAGAATTGGATGACGTCTAGAGAAATCCCCAAGGATAGTGGGCACTAAGAGTTAACATTCTATTGTTTGGTGACAAGGGATGATGTAAATCACATGCTTTAGGCGAAGTGAGTATTAATGTTTTAATATTATCTTTTATAGTAAAAAATCCGTGATGATCTTGTTGTCATTCTTAACTCGTGATTATAATGATATGTAATCTTTTAGAATGTCTTATCATGTATAGGTGGTGTTCCCATAAGATTCACATGATAATCTTACATTTAATACCTCCATGAATGATGAGGTGGCAATTTAATACTTCTCGGGATAAGTGAAAAATCTAAAGGCCACTCCTGCTACCACTCGGACACCCAACCTCTTTATAATATAAAAAGAGGAAGCAGAAAGAGAAGAAATAAATTTAAATTTATCAAAAGGTAAAAGAGGTGATATGGATAACTCTATCAAGGCTATAGATGACTATCTAGTAGTAGAGTGATGTTTGAAGGGGACTAGAGTGATATCCTTGTCCATCTAGTAGAAAGGCTTTATCCGGTTGGGTTTAGGAGGATAGGTCCAATCATGTAGATATACCAGCATTTATTACTTTGCCTATCTTCATATAAGGAGAAATAAACTTATCACAATGCAAATACACGAGTAATAGGGCAGCTCACCATAACTTATGGCTTTCTGAAATTTTGGGTATTTGTCATCACAATTTAAGGGCCTCAAAAAGAGAAACCTAATTCATATCGTGAAAAATATTATTACCATTAACATTTTCTTTCATCTTATGTCATATTTTATCCTCCCTTCCATGAAATTTTTTTGGTTTAAGTGCCCTCCTTTCTTTTGGACAACTTTTGTTGATGTATACTTTAAGTGTTTCCAACTAACATTCAACTTTTGCAAGTTGTGGTATGGTAAGACTACATTTTTTGCAAAGTTTAAAAATTTTCATGTAAAATATTTCATGGTTGTCTCTAGTGGCAAGAGCTTTGTTCTTCAAAAATTTTTGGAGTATGCATATTTTTCAGACTCTTCGCGGCAAAGTTCATCAATCCAATCGGAAGTGTCTAAGGTAGTGGTCTACAAAATCAAAGATTTTGGGGTTAGTCCCTTGTAAATCGCCAGAACTATAAACCTTTTATAGAGGTTGGTCTTTTGACCCTTTTCTTTCAAATGGATAGCTTTGTTCCTTATTGCATGGCAAGCCAAATAGGACACACTATGATTTTGTGTGTCTCTGCGAACAAAAACTTTACTTCTCCATCTTCTTTCTGATAACACGCCACGTGTTGGCCTGATGGAGGAAAGGGGTCATACAATATAAGGAGCTTCTCGATTCTCAGATGGCACACCACATATGGTGGGTGGTCAAGTTCCAACCTTGACATTTCCTAGTGATGTCTACAAGTTTATTGAGGAAGTCCATGCAGAGTTTGAGGCTCCCAAAATCTGATACAGAAACATGACACAACCTACGTGCCCGACATGCAAAGGATTTGTGAAAATTTGTAACTCACAACCTTATAGTGTGAAAGTGATTAGATATTGTCATTTCAAATCAAATTTTTTTGAATTATAGTGAAAAGAAAATCTTATCTTCCCTACAATAGAAGAGGCTATAAAAGCTAGAGACAGAGGATGATTAAACATCAATTTTTCTTCAAAAAAGAATATGATTTGATCGGATCTTATTTTCTTCCAAGGTTTAGGTGATCTGGTTGGGTTTTGTAAAATCATAAAATTGACAGTTGAGCCTTAATATTATTCTAAATATAAAACTATGTCATGTTGCCTTTCTCTGATGTCCTATATAATGTTATGTGCTAATATGTGCATAGGTCACAATCCTTTGTATGCATAAAATAAATTCCATATTATACTGGATTCTTGAAAAACTAAAAAGGGTCATATTTAGAATCATAAGATTGTCTATTGAGCTCTGCCTTTACAAATGCCCGAGCCATATATTGGATTGGAATATTGTATTTTATGTCAGATTTACTTCATATTCCCTATTATTTTCTTAATATTAAAGGGATTGTGATGTGTTGTGCCTCATACACTCAATGGTCAGTCTTAGTTACCCATTGTCTGCAAGCGTTTATGAAGATCTCCCTACTTTTTTGAGTTTATTTTCTGTTATTAGATAGGGTTAGGTTTAGGATGCCTTCTTTCCCTTTCCAACCTCGCTTTCTAAATAATGAAGAGTTATCTTCTAAAATATCGGAGGTCATTCCATAGGATGCAACAGGCCCCACCCATATGGAGCTTCCCAAATGCCTCACTTTAGGTCTTCAAACCTAATTGAGGATGAACAGGTACTCTCCACTATCTTGTTTAATCTTTTATTGTAGCACTAGCAAGCCTTGTTTTTTGTATATCCCAAGAATATACCTTTGTCAGCTCTAGTATCATACTTTCCAAGATCATTGTCATCTCTTCTGATAGAACACTTTCTTCTAAACATTCTGAAAACTTCAGAGTAGGTGGTCTTCCATACCATAACTCATAATGTGTGTTTGTATGATTTATCCTTATCCAAAATTTGTTAAGACTATAAACAGTAGTATACACAACTTCTTTCTAATAAATGTTAGTCAAGTCAGCATCTTTAATCATAGTTTGAGTCATTTCAATAATAGTTTTGTTCTTCCTTTCTACCACGCCATTGTATTGAGGGGTTCTCAGAGTAGAAATATGTCTCCTAATCCCATACCTCTCACAAAAATTGTCAAACTCATTTGAATTAAATTCTCCACCTCTATAAAATCTCGAACACTTGATTCTATCATCAACCTAATTCTCTGCCATTGACTTGAAAACTTTAAATCTTTCAAAAGATTCATATTTTTCCCTTAAAAATGTAACCCATTTCATTCTAGAGAAATCAGCAATGAGTAGCATAAAATACCTTTCACCATTGATTCCACATGTCCTTGTAGGTCCACATAAGTCTATGTGAATTATCTCCAATGGGTGTGATGTAGAATACTCCTTCTTCTTGAAACTTCTCCTTGTTTGATTTCACTGACATTTCTTACACACAATGTCAATAGGTTTGATAATCCTTGGTAAATCTCTCACTACTTTAAAATTATTGATCAATATCATGTTGTCAAAGTTAACATGGCCCATTCTCTTCTTCCATAACCAGGATTCATTACTATAGCTCAGATAAAATAAGTTTCCATTTTTATCCTATGTGTAATAAATATTTCCACTTGTCATGATTCTTTATGCTACAAATTTTCTAGTTTTACCTTGTCTAATCATACATCTAGTTTTTGTTAACACAAATTCATAACCTCTATTGCACATTTGACTAACACTCAACAAACTATGTCTCAATCCCTCTACATAATAAACACCATCAGTTTTATGTTTACCATCAATAGAGATACTTCCTATCTCATAGATTAGTGCAACTTCCTCTCCCACAAATTTTACAGATCCACCATCATACTTCTTCAGGGTAATAAACTTGTCTTTATCTTTGGTCATGTGATTTGAGCATCTGGATCAATGACCCATGATCTAGGTTCAATTTTAGCATGCAGAGTAGTCTTCTCTTCTGATCTTCCAATACATTCCCGATACTTCTCTTCAATTGCCAAAAATAGGGATTCTTTATGCGAGTCTTCAATATCTTCTTCTTCAGTTTAGTGTGCTTTAGAAGAATACAAACTCCTTTCCCCTTTATCATCCATTCTTTTCTTAAAGTCATTTTTTCTAGTCCTACTTTTATTTTCATCTTCCTCTGACTTTCTATAATCTTCTTTATGTGTATATTTTGAAGAATAATGACACATTCTTCCACAATTAAAACATTTCAAGGGTAACTTATCTTTGTGCTTCCCAATTTCTCACTTTATCCTTCTCACAAAGTTTGCTTCTATCTCATCCAGGTTTTCACTTAGTTTTGGTTCATCTCCTTATATCTTTTAAACAGTAAATGTAGCTTCTCTTCGATAGGACTTTGTATCTTCCATCTCACCAATCTCATAGGCAGACAATGTACCAATAAGATAATCAATTGTGTAGTTCTTCGGATCATGACATTCTTCAATTACACACTTCTTTGGTTTCTAGGTTCTCTCAAAGTAAATAGGATCTTTCTGATAACATCACTTTTTTCAAGCATTCCACTAACAGCTCGTATAGCATCCGCTATATCAGTTACTCTATGTATGTAACTCTCAATAAGTTCATCATCAAACATTTTGAAACCTTCAAACTTCTTCTTTAGGTTCAAGAGTCTTGCTTGTTATGTCTTCAAGTCACATTCATAACTCAACTCATTCTAGATTCCCTTAGCTTCCTTCATTCCTTTGACTTTGCTACAAACTTCATCACTAAGATAGTTGATCAAAATTGTTCTAGCCTTTGCATTTGTTTCTTGATCCTTAATCTCATTTAGAGTTGATGGTCCATTAGGAGGTTGTTGCTAACTAGTCTAGATAATCTCCTAGATTCCATTCTACAATGCTTTCAAATATGATTCCATTTTTTCCTTCCAATAGTTTTAGCTAGTTCCATCAAACATTGGAGCTTTAACATGAAAGTCTCGCACCATCTTTAGATCTACCTCAAGCAATTAAGCTTTCCATAGAGGAAACTTGCTCTAATACCAATTGTTGAACACCCACTATAACTAAGAGGGGGGTGAATCAATTCAAAAAAAATTAAAAAATTATTAATAAACTTATTCAATATTAGCACTTTAATTATAAACACATCAAACAGAAACACATGAACACCAGATATATGTGGAAAACCCAAACGGGGAAAAACCATAGTGAGAATCTAACTCACAATATAATAACAATGTTTACAAATTTTTAGGCTTATAGCCAAGGAGCACCAATACCTGAAGGACTTGCAGAACTAAGGCGCACAACCTTAGGAAACACACAATGGACTTGTGCAACTAAAGAACGCTTCTTCAAGACAAGATACAAATTGTTGCCAAAGCGCCCACTATCAATCAACAATGAATGAAATAGTTAAACTAAAATTGAGAATGATTCTACTAATCATGAAATTGTCCATGAACAATAATCAAGTGACAAAAAAATGGCAAACATATCTGACAATCTTCACTATCACAACATTGTGTCTTGTAGAATATATCAAATTCAAAGCTCTTCCCAAACTATCTTTCGCATCATCACAAACTCAAATATGCCTACAAATAATTTTCATACACTTCTCACACAAATCACTTCTCATACATACTCAAATCATTCTTTCACACATCTTAAATATGAGATACACCATTGAAATCTTAAACAAGGGTGGGCCAAGACAAAATAAGCCACCCAAACCAAAAATACTTAATGGGTCCACTCCAAGAGAAAGAGGGAACCAAAATATATCATAATACATCATCCCATAAACAATCTGACAACCCACATACATTAACACATATCCCAAAAGAAATTACAAATTAAGCGTAACGTGTAGATATAATCAACCAGTTGGCCACATAACCACTTTCGGTGCAAAATGCTTCATGTGAATCTCCACAAGCCAAAGTGAGACCCAAATAATCACCTCAACACATATTCTAGCACATATCTGGACCAAAAGAACATGATCCACCAAACCACAATGCAATTAATAACATATCTAAAGGGCACTAAAAGCTTTCTGAACCACCCCAAGTATAAGATATCACAACCAACACCAAAAGAGTATCCACATCAAACTCTATCCAGATAACCAAGGTCTAACAATACATATCCAGACCAATATCCATTTGGATAACAAGGTTTGACATCAATAACAACCATACAAGCTCATGCTTCTAACAAATCCTTCCAACACGACAATCACACAAGAATAACCATTTATCTCTCTCAAAGTTTAGACCACAACTCTCACCAATTGCCATTGCAACTAAATTAGGGAACAAACACACAATCAACAAGGCATCAACAACCTCAAATTCCTACCCCAAGACTAACATAGGTGTTTTAAAATTCATCTGGCCACAAACTCAACTAAGAACAACATAAATCCTACCACTTCAACTCTTTATGAGGTAACAAAACACAAAATTGAACTAGCTATGGTCTCTTCTTAGACCAAGACACTTAACCCTTAGGGATATAAACCAAAAGTTAGGGAAAAAAAACTAATCCCACAAGACTGAAAAGTACCATCATTATCATTAAGTGAATGCTTCCTACAAAAGCTCTCACTTCCTCAAATATTGTTATATATTGGTAAGGATTTCCTCAAAAAATATGCTTCTATTTGAGAATTAGGGGCAACATAGTGCTTAAAAGAGGCATGAATATGGAAACTACCACTCACAAAAAGTGGTTGTCACACTAAGAAGGCTCAACAACCCCAAGATCCTCTAGGAAGACAACACACTAAACACTAGGCATAGGAGAAAAACATGATTCTAGGTTATTTTCAAGCTCAACTATGACCAAAATATTATTAAACCACCCAAATTGATCATGAATTCATGATCAAAAAGGGTGATAAGGAACCTCCACAAGGATCAACATCATGCACTAACAAGGAACTCACATAGAATATCCAACATATCACACAAGGACTACACCCTCTTCCATCCTTAAGCTAGGAATACCTGAAGGCTACTATGGAAATCTTCTCCAATCACAGGGCCTACCTTGATGGGTATTCCAACAAGAGATAGATACATATATAATTATAGTAACTAATATACAAATAATAGGTTCCCAAATACTAAAGATATGGTCTCAAGACTACCCAAACAAAAGAAAGTGTTGTTGGTGAATTAAGTCACACCCAACTATCTAATATCAATAAAAATTAGACATGTTGAAGACATGTGATTTTACCAACTAGATCATGAGATTTTACAATAATATAACAAGCACATTCAAGTATATCTAAATACACTTCATGAATGAATGAGCACGTGGCATTCAGACCAATCAATTACTACATAATGTATACATTTATTTTCACAATGGGTAGAGAATTTACAATTCAACACAACTTTAACTAATGCATTACTATGCAAAAACCTATGATTTAGTAATACATTTTATAATTATTTACACACAACTCAAAAGAGTTCATACACATAAAAAATGAAGATACCCTAATCTAACCATTACACTAAATAGCACTACATACATATATAGTACATTCTTTGCAAAGTACTCACTTGCACATGTTATTAGCGATTCATAGTGAACATGATAGAGAACAACACTTAACATAACTCAAGACCAATAATTTGAAACATTTGGAATAGCCACCATGATACTTAAAAAGGAACACCCAAGAGGGAATATTATCAAATTCAACACTAAATCATAAGAATTCATGCAATTTCAACAATAAGTCAAGTGTGACCAAGGGTCACAAAATAGATAAATAGGAGAGTTTTGTAACTAAACCAGACATAAGAAAATAAAAATAAAAATCAATGCTAGTCCTTACAACATGTGGAACATTTCAACAATAACCAAAATAAATCATCAAGCATGAAACACTTCCACATAACAGAGTGACTAATATTAGCCACATTTAAGAGAGTATTTGATACATTACACCCAATAATATAGCATCCCAATTATATTAGAGAGCATACCCAAACACATGACGTAGATGAGTCATCTACGACTCCAATACTATGCAACATTTAAGCACTGAAGCACACAACTATGCACTCTACTCAACTTGCAAATGCTTACCTTTTAAATGTGATGAAATGTAATACAATCAACTCATTAAGAAAGGAGACAATTATAGGGGTTTTCTAACACATCCATAGTGGCACACTTAATGCACGTACCAGACTCACTTAGAGAACCACATTCACAAGGAGAGTTACAATTACAAGTTTATGGTACACATGATCACATTTATTATGGATTCCCAAATGAGGCTTAATCAAGGTACATTATCATTTCAATACGAGGGTAGTTTTAATGTTAACTTATATAGGATCATTCATCCAAACAAGAATTACCCACACAAGGGACATGCACAAATATCACAAAACACTACCATAAGCTATGATATAATGATATCCACATACCAAATAAGGTCAATGTAATAAAATCACTAAGCCACATCTACACAAAGTTATTATGATGCATGATGCACATTACTAACTCAATCACAACCCTTATGTAGGGTAGGGTCAACAATAAATCATGAGCCACAAATGTAAGATAAATGTGATGCAAATGGACTAATTCAACTGCTTCACAATGACACAAGACAATAAGACACGGATTTTCATGTGAATACAATTAATAATGCAAGCTTGGGGAAGTAGTTCATTGACCCAACTGATCTATTATGATAATTCACATGTCCTTCGCTCATGAGTACTTCATTTCACATATGCAACCATGCATTCTCACAAGGGTAGATGTACAATAAAAGAAGCAATCATGTCAACATTTTTTAACATCTTGTGAACATGATGCATTTCATTCTTTATCATCAAAGAATAACTCACATAGTACACATACAATACTCAATAAGAGTTAAGCCAAAGACACTCAAGTTAAATCAGGTAGATTACTCAGTTACATCTCTAAGAAGCACACAAGAGAAAATAGGGTCACCCAAGAGCCACTAACCTACCATGCTAAGAAGGAAGAAAACATTGAGGAGATCATCATACTAGAAGGCATTTCTCAAAACAAAAAAGGGACTAACTAACCCTTAATAACATACACTCATCAAACATATCATTAAAATTGAAAATATTAAAACATAAAGAAATTTATGATCTTCTTGCCTCAATTTTTCACAAAACATTAAAGATAAAACCTCTCAAAACCCAAAAGAAGGCTCAAAATCATGGAGCAAAATGAATTCCTTGCCATTACTAATCCAACAAAACACCGCCAACAAAATTTCTCCAAGAATCCACTCCAAAATCTCCATTCTAAAAATCAAGTGTAAGGAGGGTTTTGAGAGCTCAAAAATATCAAATAAAAGTAATTGGAAAAATATTCTAATTTACTCAATTAAAACCCAACTGACAAATTACTTTTTGAAAATTAATAAAATTAATAAAAGGAAATAACATTTTGATTTCCCAAAATCATCCATACACCCTAATTATGCAAATGCTAATAAAATAAATACACATAAGACATATTTGATTTCCAATTATGAAATTCAAATTAAAATCATTAGAATTAATTTTCACAAATAAAATTGATAATAAAATTCAATTAAATAAAAATGTGCAAGTACTCTTTACTGGTCAACCAGAAAAGAGATTCAAGGTATTATAAACATTATCAAACATGGTATCTAAGTTTGTACTAGTATTCACCTGGTAAATTATACTCAATATAGTATGATGGGTATGGTTTAGTGACAATTTGGCCAATGTGTTATCTCTCCTTACCCACTGTTAGTGAGGGTAAGCTCAAATTTATGATGTGAGGTGGAGTTGATACTTGGTACCTGCAACCACTCAATAAATATAAAGGATACCTATGCATGCAAATTTAAAGAGCCAAAGCACATAAAATTTCCTTAATAATATATAAAGAGATGAAGCACATAAAATATTACATAATGTTAATTAATTGCATTTACCTAAATTAACATACATCATCACTTAGTTCTAACATGCACATCAATATCTCAAAAATTAGTAACTTAACTCACATCATTAATTTATCTTAAAATATATTTTAAATGTCAAAGTCACATTAAACTAACATTTAATCAATATCATTGCCATTAACTTAAAGCATGATTAACATTGAGTAAAACATCATTTCACTCTCATCACATAAAATATAATAACACATGAGCACATCAAGTGATCATAATGAATTAGACACAAAGATTACATGCATCACCAGGTAACCACACAATCATTGATAGTCCAAGGACATCATAATCCGCAAGGAGCATCAAATGCTCACTGAAGGAGAACATAGATTAGGAACCTGAGAGAAAAGAACCTATGCATAACTGAACATCTCCAAAAATAAGGTTGCAACATAACAAGATATCCACATGTCAAAACTGCAAATAGGAGGGGTATTCTAAAATGGTCCATCAATAGAACACTCACATTAAAAGTTATGGCCTTCCCAACATAACCATTTTGTTACTTATTTCCCATGGGGCATAAGTTTAGTGGAAAACTATAGAAACAACTCCTTGGAAATCTTAATTACCCATTTACCATTAAAAATTATTTCCCAACTACCTAACTTAACTAGTCAACACTTATTTCCCATGGGCCATAAGTTTATTGGAAAATTATAGAAACAACTCCTTTGAAATCTTAAGCATCCTATGTAACTATTGGATGACCTTACCTACCATTTTAACTATTGAATCACTTATTTGTCACATACAGGTTTTGTGCAAAATTATTCTAAAAAGACCTTGAAAATATTAACTAGTTTATGTAATAATTAGATTAACTCTTAAAACTTTAGCATAACGAGCTAATAAGCACGTGGCATAAATTTACTAGAAAATTATAAAAACACCTTATTGGAAATACTAACTACCCTATGTAGGTGTTCATCATAATATAGGAAACTCTTAAAAAATTAAACTACTAATTGTTCTTTAAAATAAAACAATTTTCTGGTTACCTACCCTTCTTATCTATTGGATCTCTTATTTCAAAAAATTATTTTTTCTACCTACCCACTATCTTTCAGCATTTGTTTTATCCATAAAATCTTAGTACAATTGGTAGCAGCAACTACGTACTCTGTTTCAACATTAGACAATGAAGTGCGTGATTGTTTCTTGCTAAGCCATGAAACCAACTTCTTTCCAAGAAAGAATACACCACCAGTAGTTCTCTTTTGATCATTAACATCTCCTGCCCAATCAAAATCTATATGGGCACATAATATGAAGTCATCATTCTTTGGATACCATAGCCCAAACTCTATTTTACATACCAAATATTTGAATATCCTCTTAACACCAATATCATGAGTTTCTCTAGGATCTGAGTGAAATCTAGAAGTAATACAAACAATGTTCATTATATCAGGTCTAGTTTGAGTTAGGTACAACAATCCACCAATCATCGATTTGTATCTGCTTGGATTTACTCTAAGAGATTCATCATCCTTTGACAATTCACAACCGCTTATCATAGGAGTATCGACAGGTTTAGAATTCTCAGGTCCAAATTTCTTAAGTAACTCCTTCACATACTTAGTTTAACAAATGAAAATACCTTTCTCAGTCTGAGCAAAAGAAAAATTTCATCTCACCAATCATAGACATTTTAAATTCATTCTTCATATCATTAGCAAATTTCATGCATAGAATTTATTCACCTCCAAAAAAGATATCATAAGAAATATGTCACCCTGCTCAATTTTGTAATTTAAGTTACTAACAACATTACCTTTGCTAAAACCAATCTTTAAAAGATATCTATCTAATCTAGCATACCATGTTCTAGGGGCTTGTTTTAGTCCATATAAAGATTTCTTCATTCTACAAACCATGTCTTTGTCTTCTGAAAAAAAAATTCCATCAGGCTGCTTAATGTAGACTTCCTCTTCTAGGTCTTCATTTAGAAATGTACGTTTGACATACATCTGATATACTTTGTAGTTCTTGTGTGCAGATTAGACCATAAATAGTCATACCACTTCAATTCTTGCAACTGGACCATAAGTCTCTCCATAATCAAATCCATCTTGCTGTGAATTTCCTTTGTAAACTAATTTAGCCTTGTTCCTGACAACCAGACCTTTGTTATTTAATTCATTCCTAAAAACCCATTTAGTTCCAATAATATTCTTGTCTTTAGTTCTAGTAACTAATTCCCATGTCTTAATCTTTTCTATCTGATTTTATCCTTCTTCCATTGCTTTTATCCAATTTTCATCCTTGCTTCAATAAATGATCTTAATTCTTATGCAATTTTCATCTGTCAAAAGGGTTGTTACTATTCTTATTATCCACTGGAGGTTGCACAAAACTATCAAACCCTAATTGTTTTTCTTTGTCCTCAATGATGATCATAATTTATGATTTCTAAGCAATACTAATTGTGCATTGAATATCTCTATGACATAGTTGTATCTCATGAAGCTCTGTGAAGTAGTTCTGCAACCTAATCTTTTGGTATTGATTTTAGATAATAATTCAAACATAAAAGAATTAGAAAGAAAAGATTAACACAAAAAAAAGAGAGAAAAATAATAAAACTATAATAATTTTATATTTTATCCAAATTGAGAAAAAAAGAGAAAGGGAAAGGATAATAACTAAAATAATCTAAATATAACTAAGGACAAGATATCACAAAAATTTATAGGTATTAAAAATAATGAAAATATAGCAATAAATTATACGGGTTTCTATAAACAAACAAAAATTGAAAATAAAAATAGCATTATAAAATATGAAAAAATATATATAAAAGGCTTCTTAGACATCTGTTTTTACTAATGTATAATTAGTAATAGTACAATAGATTAAAGTGTTGGTGTGATTTCATGCAAAAATTAAACCTTTATTGCCCATTCCAAGCTGGGATTGACGTCTGGTTTAAAATATAGCCACAAAAACCTTTGAAGGCTGTATTTGGGGATATATGGGTAATTATCCCATCCCTTTTGATTTGAGAATTATGGAAGGAGTGCAACAGGCGCATTTTTCATTACAAGCTCATGGCTTCAAAGGCCCTATGACAAAAGATAAAAACCTCTATGATTTCTCTAATCAATGAATCCACAAAAGGGAAGACATTAAAGAAAAATGTATACAAAGGTTAGGATTGTAGACTAAAACTCACCTTCCCAATTCTTTCTATTCTACCTTTGTTTGGGAATAGTTCCTCCAACCCACCACTTTTATGCAGACACCTGGTTCAATGGAATACACCTAATCCTAGTTCAGTCAAGATTAATTTCGATAGGGCTTCTTTGGGCAACCTAGGCCCTAGTGGCATTGGGTGTGTTATCTGTGATGAATTCAGAAATTCCCTAATGGAAGTTTCAAAACACATTGGTTATTCTACAAACAATTTAGCAGAGTTTCATGCTACATTACATGGCCTACAGGTTCAGATTTTTAGTGGGGCCCAAAAAATCTATTTGGAAGGTGACTCCCTAAATGTGGTAAATGCGATTAGGAAAAATGAAACTCCATGTTGGATCCTCAACCAATGGCTCTGACCAATCAAATAATTCTTTTGAATGATTTGGAGGAATTTCGTATAAGTCACATCTACCAGGAAGGGAATGTGATAGTGCGCAATCTAGCTAAAGCAGCAACACAGTCTGTCACTACATAATTATATAGTACCATGAAAACATCATACCTCAACTATGCTTGAAATTCCTACATAACACATCACCCTCATCCTTCTTGATCAATGAGATAATTGTTTTCCTTACTTTACAAGCAAGCTTGGATTTGATATTCAACATAATGTGGGATGGCATATAAGTTGGTGAACATGAGGATTCATTAAAAATCAGTAAGTGCTAGGACATCTTATGTCACCTTGGCGATCATTAGAATGTAAGCTTGGCCTATTTATAGCAGCCCATTCTTATTTTTTGAATACTGCCTAGTGAGTTTGAGCTATAGCGGTGTGATTGGGCATAGGGTGCTAGGGTTTCTAGGGATGGATACGCCTGTAATGCTGGAGTCCACCAACTGATAGATGGCTTTCTTGGGGGAAATTTTTGATAATCATCTACTAGCAGTCATGGCCATGAAGCACCCGCTAATACTGCATATTGTAAAAACAATTTTGGATGGGGATTTTATCAGAGCTTAACACAGGTACTGGGTAAACTCTTATATCATGGCCATGTTCGTCATCATGCTGGTATATATGGGGTTGAGTAAGTAATGAGTAAAGAAAATAGCTCAAATGATCTTCAAGAACTATTTTCTTTGTGAGATTGATGTTGTCCTGGATAATATCGATGCCAATTTGCATACCCCACTGCCACAAAATTGCTACATGTCCTTGGGAGTAGAAGTTGAGGTTAATTAATTTGTGGTGGTTCAAGATCTTGATCAAGGGATCTTGGATGCGTAATGGTACATATAGGTGAATAATAGATTATGAATGATGATTGTCTCTCGAAGGAAATGGCTTACTCAGACGTCCACGTAGAGTGTGGGATGGAGTGCCCTGTGGTGTTGAAAGTAGTTCTTTGTTAGAAAGCTTAAGAAAGTGAGCAGAATCTACAGGAGGAGGATGACATCGAACCTGAGGCAATAGTGCTTAAGGAGACGGATGCTGGTTTTGTCTGAGCCTCTAGAGATATCTCTCTTTTTGTTTCATTTTTTTGAATTTTGGCATGATCAACATGCATTTCCCTAAATTTTGTTAATGTACTAATATTTGTGTAGCATCATAAATTGTACGCACTTGCTAGGGTGGTACAATTTCACACCTAGTTTAGCACCCGCCTTGGCGCATCTTGCACTTTGCATCGCATTTCCCCTTTAGCACTTAATTAATCAAATTAATTAGGTCTAAGGTCCTATTTCATCATCTTCCACATCATAAAGTTGGGCCCTTTCATTAAAGTGTGCCCCTTTCATTTTATTCCTCCAATACATCATTTAATCAAAAACCCTAATTAGGTCCTATTTTGAACTTGGGGGCTTGATTTCGGGGGTCAAAACATCTCGAAATCACCTGTAACTTCAGGATTCTCTCTAAAATCATCATATCCGACAGCCCTGAAAATTTGGTGAAAAGTTGACGGGACCATGGCGCCCGGAGTGCACACGGTCCTGGACATTCTTCCTGAAATTTTAGGAGCGCAATCCAATCATAAAATTAAGCTTAACCCCAAGAAATTGGCGGGAGATTCAATCTCTAGGTTGGCCAAAAGTTGAAATTAAGACCTAGGGTTTCATATATAAGAGCTCTCTTTCTTCATTTGAAAGGATCCAAATTTTTGGTTTCAGGGACCTTTTATGCACCAAAAGAGTAGATCTTTGAAGGCTTCAACAACATTCAACATCCATCCATCAAGCATTCATCAATTTCATTTCATCCATTTAGGGCTTTGAAGACATTGAAGAGCAATAGGGGATCACCGACTGAAGATTGGCTTGTACCCCTCCCTTGGTGTTGGGTATGATTTCATGTTGTTTTCATGTCTTTGCATAAGCCTCATTACATCATTGGTATTCATGCTTTAGATCACTTTGCATCTTGATTTAGATAATTTACATTATCATTTACAAGCAATTAGGGTTTACTTTCTAGGTTGCTCTAGTTTGCTTACTTTCATTTTAGGATCTTGCACACACACAAGGTCTGCACACACACTACTTTTACAATACAACTTGGCTATTCGTGGAGGTGGAAATCACCAAAGTGGGGGTTTGACTAAGGCAAAACCCTATATAGCCGCCCACCATACCTTTTCAGATATACGTGCAGATTTTGGGATTCGAAGGACGCCGCAAATTACAGATCCGACTGAAGCGGACCGAGACAGAACTTCACACCAAATTCCAACCCAGAAGACTGGGATACGAGCGTGGGGCACCCTGGTCCTACCAGGACAGGGGCGCTGGGTGCCCTGGTCCTTGGGACAGGGGCGCTGGGCGCCCTAGTCCTTCTGTCAGACAACAAGTTTCAGACAGCTTTTCAGGTGGCAAAACAACAGTTTCAGGAGCAGTTTCAGGGGCAGAATCAGGACAGTGGCGCCCGCACCCCCGTCCCGAACATTTTCACTTATATTTTAACTCCGGGTACGCATTTGCATTCTTGTCTTGTCCTTGTGTTTACAGCTTTCCATTGTTTAGTTTCAATTTTGCAATCTTGTTAGTAGTTCATACTTGCACTTTGGGGTTAGGAGTTGAACTTGCATCATTTTATCTTTCAATTACAACAAAGGAATAGAAACCCTAATAGGTAGCTCGTGGCTCTCTCTTTCACAAAAAGAAGTAGCCAATTGTGTGATACCTCTAGGCTCTTTCGTATTCCGCAATGTGTGTCAAAAGGTAGGATTAGGGCATGTTAGCCTAGTCTCGCTTTTTCTCGTACACAATCTGATACAGTTTCGATTAAGCACATATGTCTACCCTGCAATACAAATCCTTCACCAAAAATGATATGACTCTATTTCAACATAATTGTTTCTCTGATAATGTAGATATAACCACCAATCCCAAAAAACATTCCAAGATTACATGAATAAGTCACCTATAAATACAGATCATCAACTTTATTGACAAGGTCAGCTAGACCCTAAACCCATAAACCCATAATAATAAAAATTATATCACATGATACCACCGGACCAATATTATGATTTACATTACATATCTTGGAGCTAATTCAAGTTCCTAAATAATTACATCGGCCTGAATTTCGGCTAAGACCATAATCCAACAATAGGTACAAATCCTTAGTGAAATAACATAAAGTCTAACTAGATCTAAATAGGACCATTATAACAACACGCCAACCATTGCAACACTACCAAATAGTTAGGACATGATCAAGAAGCATCTTTATCACAATAGAAACCTTTCCCATAACTCAGATCAAAATCATCTAACCAAATCATCAAATATCGCTTACCGGTAAAGCTAACTGTTACAAAACATATCAATGGGGAACAAAAGAATTAGCAACCAGAGCACAAAATTATGAACCAACAGAATATGGAAAGAATATAATCATCTAGAATAAACATCCAAAACTTAATCCAAAGATTCTGATCATACCGGATTAGAATTAAAACTAAGATGATCACCAAGACTAACTGGGATAGGTCCAACTGGGATATAGTGTTGACATCAATGACTACACTTAACCAAATACAACATATTCCAAACAATCTCCCCCTTTGGCATTGATGGAAACACTAAATGTGAAAAATGTCCAAGTGCCAAGGAATACCAACAATATCCCAAAAGATTGATTTGAAATATATTTCTCCCCCTTAGATTAACACCTTCTCCCAAAATATTGATAGTTTTTTAATATAAACACATTCTCCCCCTTTGACATCAATAACAAAGCACAAATATCAAACCAAAATACTAAACCAAATAGTTGACTACTCCCCCTGAGTAGTAGCAGCATCTAATCAACCTCAATCAGAAGGATATGTCTAATAAGGAGAACAGATTAATGCATCCTTGCATCATGAAGTCTCTTCTAGAAGGGTGTTGACCCCCAACTAGTCTCTATGATATTCAAAAGTATCTTTAGGCAATGGTTTAGTTAGAATATCTGTAATTTGTTCCTTAGTAGGCACATAAACCAATCTATCTTCCTTTACTTCAACCTTTTCCTTCAAGAAATTGTAGCTTATAGAAATGTGTTTTGATTTTCATTCAAATACCAGATTCTTTGACATATCAATAGCAATAGCACTATCATAGTGAATAATAGTAGGCTCATCATAAATTATCCTTATATCTTTTACAATTTGTTTCATCCATAAAATCTTAGTATAGATGGTAGCAGTAACTACATACTCTGTTTCAGTATTAGACAATCCAAGTTTGCTATGACCACCTTTGATGTTGCGAGCCCACTTTCTCTTGATATTGTTAAAGTTGTGCCACCAAAACATGTTGAGATACCTCAACTAGAACTCTATAATGGAAAAGGTGATCCTCTTACACATGTCAAAATATTTCAAACCTTGTGTACCAATTTTTCTTATGATCAAATATTGCTTGCAAAATTGTTTACAAGAATACTAAGAGATAAGGCTTTACAATGGTATTGCTATTTTCCTTATTATTCTATCACTTCCTTTCAGCAATTGGCAAATGCTTTCATCCAACAATTTCAAAACAACATTGGTCCTAAAATCACTTTGACTTATTTAATGTATTGTAAACAAGGTTTTAACAAAAATGTGACCGATTTCATTGGTAGATATAAGAATTTATTTTCTCAAATTTATTTTCATGTACCTGATAATTATATTCAATGAATTTTTATTCCTAATTTACAAAAACATATCAAGGAAAAGCTTCTTTTATTTGAGTTTACTTCATTTCCACAATTGTGTGCAACACTCCACAATTATCAACTTTGTGTGAGTCAAATGGAGCAATCCACTCCTTTGGCTCTAAGTGATAAGGGCGAGAGTGTTCAACAACCTTTTGTGAAGTTAAAACCGACAAAAAGATTCATCAAGTTTAATGATACAATCAACAACAACAATGTGATCGTTACAACAGGTGTGCCTTCTATTTCTAAATTTTTGCAAAGAGAAAGACAATTTACTTGTTTGAATGAGTATTTACATAGTATTATGTCTCAGTTGTTGCAAAGAAATGTTATCAAAATTCCTCCTATAAAACCAGTTGATCCTTCTAAACTTGCATTCCCCTATTTTAATAACAATTCATTCCGGCAATTTCATCGTCAGCCTGGACATGATATTGAGAAATGTTTTGCATTAAAAAATAAGATTCAATATTTGATTGATAATAATACTATATCTGTGGTAGGTGTGAATGATAAAGGGAATAAATCAGTAGCTCCTCCTAATCAAAATCTTAATATTTTCATTGATCCCTTACCTTCTCATACCCTCTATCGTTCTAAACTTGGTAAATATGGTAGAAAAATAAGATACACCTAAGGATCCTTGTATTACATTTGACCCTATTGATACCATTAGATCACCTGATGGCCCTTTATACATAGTTGCGAAGGTTAAGGATATACCTTGCCGTGGTGCCCTTATTGATCCCTCTTTCATGGTTAATGTCATCACTGAGTAGTATATTTTCAATTTATGATTGCATAAACCAATATATGATGCCTCTAATGTGGTTGTGAAGTTATTTTATGGCTTCTCTTGTCCTACCATTGGCTCTATCACCCTTCCTATTGAGGTTCATACTAAATTCATGGATGTTGACTTTGTTATCATAGCCTCTTCCAAGCAATTCCAAGTGAAGTTGGGCTACCCTTGGCTATCTTCCATGAAGGCTATTGCTTCTCCAATCCACAAGTGTCTAAAATTTCCTCACAACGGAGAAACCATAACCGTGAACCATAGCTTATTTCATCCATCCAATAGAAGCCCCGATGTTCCTATTGATTTATTCTGGCCTAAACAATCTCAATCTCTTCCATCAAGGAGCGATGCTCTTTCTCAATCTTATAAAAAATGGAATAAATATATGATCTTATCCTTAAGTGAACCTAGATCCCCAACACTTGACATTCCTATTATTCTTCAAGATGATGTTCTTCCCCTCAAGGATAGAACTAATCTCCCTCCTAAGGAAGATCATCAACCTATTCCTGTGGATGTGACTATATCTTCTCCTAAGACGAACAACATTATTCTTCCTAAGGTTAGACCTGTACCTCCTCCTCATGATGGACTTGTTCTTCTTCCTACACCTAACATTCCTCCTTTCTATGATTCAGTTCCACCTCCTCCCTCTTATAAAGAGAAGAGGCCCGCTTCTCCTCTTGTTCAACCTAATTTAAACCTTCAAATATCAAGGTGAGAACATTTGAGGCCCTATCCGGCCCGTCCTAGCATTTTAAAGATTGGTTTTAGCAAAGGTAATGCTGATAGTAAGTTAAATTACAAAATTGAGTAGGATGACATATTTCTTATGATATCATTTTTGGAGGTGAATAAATTCTATGCATGAAATTCGCTAATGATATGAAGAATGAATTTAAAATGTCTATGATTGGTGAGATGAAATTTTTCTTTTGTTTGCAGATTACTCAGAATGATAAAGGTATTTTCATTTGTCAAACTAAGTATGTGAAGGAGTTACTTAAGAAATTTGGACCTGAGAATTCTAAACCTGTCGGTACTCCTATGATAAGCGGTTGCGAATTGTCAAAGGATGATGAATCTCCGAGAGTAAATCCAAGTAAATACAAATCGATGATTGGTGGATTGTTGTACCTAACTCAAACTAGACCTGATATAATGAACATTGTTTGTATTGCTTCTATATTTCACTTAGATCCTAGAGAAACTCATGATATTTTTGTTAAGAGGATATTCAAATATTTGGTATGTAAAACAGAGTTTGGGCTATGGTATCCAAAGAATGATTACTTCATATTATGTGCCTATATAGATTTTGATTGGGTAGGAGATGTGGATGATCAAAAGAGAACTAATGGTGGTGTATTCTTTCTTTGAAAGAAGTTGGTTTCATTAATTAGCAAGAAACAATCATGCACTTCATTGTCTAATACTGAAACAGAGTATGTAGTTGCTGCTACCATCTATACTAAGATTTTATGGATGAAACAAATTGTAAAAGATATAAGGATAATTTATGATGAGCCTACTATTATTCACTATGATAGTGCTATTGCTATTGATGTGTCAAAGAATCTGGTATTTCAATCAAAATCAAAACACATTTCTATAAGCTACAATTTCTTGAAGGAAAAGGTTGAAGTAATGGAAGATAGATTGGTTTATGTGCCTACTAAGCAACAAATTAAAGATATTCTAACTAAACCATTGCCTAAAGTAACTTTTGAATATCGTAGAGACTAGTTGGGGGTCAACACCCTTCTAGAAGAGACTTCATGATGCAAGGATGCATTAATCTATTCTCCTTATTAGACATATCCTTCTGATTGAGGTTGAAAGAAAAATCTAACCCCCTTTCCCAAGCCCCCCTTGTCAAGTTTCAGGTTTTCCTCCCCTCTCTTTATTTGGGTTGGGTTGTTGATGGTTTTTGAGATTGGTTTAGCCTGTCCAACTTTGTTCTTTTGGGGTTTGCACCCCTGCTTGGTCTATTTAATTTTGATAAATTATAATATTGTCTACAAATATTGAGAATGAGTCAATTGGACTAAAAAATACAAACTACAATAGCATGAGGGCATGAAAATGACCTGCAACATTATAAGAAAATATAGGTTTCAAGCTAAAAGCGAGTGGTTCAGAAAGAAAAGACTTAAACTAAGATAAGCCCAACTAAGATAAACTCTAAATGTAAAATAAATAGTGTCCTAATTCAAAACTCAGTGGAACTTTGTAAATCCCAAAGCTCACATTTGTAAATAGCTGCCTCACTTTTCATCACTTTTGCACTACATAATTCAATCAATTCCTTTCCATTTAAAATAGGAAGAGGGGATCAACTTATCGTTCCCATTTCATTCATAATTCTATCTCCTCCTTTGTAGGTTGAATCTAATGAATTTTCCTCTCCTCTTCCAATGTAATAGGTGAAAAGTGTTTGAAGGGAAATCCGTAGTGAAACTCTCATCTCTCGTTGGAGGGAAAGGGTTCGTTTCCTCTTGATCTCTCATTCACATAGTTATCACCCACCAATACATTTTGGTGACATTATAGTTTGGTGAACCCGATGTCTTGCATGCTTTCCTTTGAACAAAATTTCATATTTTTCATTCGTAAGTTTAAATTTTCTGCAAACTTAGTGGTTAAATCATTTGCTTGTGGTTATCTTAGATCTAAAAATTGTTTTGTTTCTCAAATTCAATTTCCTCATTGTCTCATTCAATTTGCTAAACAAATTTACAAAATTAAGAGTTTACTTGTGAAAACCTTAATTTTTGAAAACTATCTTAAATTTCTGCAAAAATTTGATTTTCATTTAATTTTCAGATTTTTGATTGTTCTAAGACTTGTTGTCATTCCTACATTTCAAATTTTTAATTTCCCTCCCTTTTCCGAAAATTCAAATTTCAAAATTAAGTGGTTAGGTCATAAAACCCCATTTTTCAAATTTAATTGGATTTTGTGCAAATTTTAATGAATTTCATTCCAATTCAAATTTCTAAACATTTTTCAAGGTGTCCCTATCCATTAGGTTTGACATTTTTCAAATTCCTAATTCAATTCCTCTTTTTCTTCAAAACCCTAATAGGGTCCTATTTTTACATTTCAACCTTAATTTCGCTCATCTAGAAATTGTAAAATTTGTCACGTTTTTGGGGTTAGCTTTGAAATCTTTGTAATATATATCTCTCAAAATTTTAAAAAAAGTTGGTCGGACTATGTGCATTCCCACTACGGTCCTTGGTTTTTTTCTTTAAATTTCAAGACACTGTTATGAATGTATTTAATAGCCTAAATCCAGAAGATTGGCTAATTTTATCGATTTTTTATCCCTCTAGAATCAGAAATAGCTCAAATATTCAACATTTCAAAATTGAAGAAATTTTTAAAAATTAAGAGGTTAAATATAGCTTGCCCTGATTGTAAAAACTCTGATTTTAAAATTAAGTAGTATTCCCTTCGCCCTAATTTTAAAATTCCAATTTCCTTTCATTTTTGGAAATTACGTCATCCTCTTTCTCCAACCAAGTTCAAATTTTTTAATCAATATTTTCTTAAATTTAGTATTACTCAATTTTGTAATCTTTGTTCCTATACTTCAAAATTCAAAATTCAAAATTCAAAATTTAAAATTCAAATTTTCCATCTAGTGCATGAGTTTCCCACTATTAGTCCTACCTATACTATCCCCATTAGACGAAGCATTAGAATTAAGGCCTCCAAAGGTTTATTTACTAAGGAGATGGAGCCGAATTTGGGTTCCTTCTTTAATGAGGATCATGCTAATTATTCCCATCCTAATCATGTGCCTATTCTCCCAATTGATGACTCCCATAATGAAGAAGAAGATTTAACTAGAGTCTCTATAGATCAACTTTCCACAATGGATAATCAAATTGATAACTTTCAACAATGGATATCCCAAGAATACCCTAATAGTTAAACTCTTCCATTAAATGAAAGACTTAAGCACACGATTCAAAGTGATAAGAATGTAATTGATATATTGCATGGCATTGCACATATTGTTGATTCTAATGTCATGACTATCAAGAGTTGTGTTGAAACCTTGAACACAAGTCAATCTTTCAATTCCTTTGACTAATCTTATGACAAGTATTCCTAATTTTACCTCCAACATCATGGCTACTTCAACTCAAAATGTCATCCCTACAACAATTAGTCATGGGGGAAATCCCTCTTCTTAATTTAATACTCCATCTTTACCAATGTCTTTCATAAGTATTCATGTTATACCTCAACCAATAAATGTGACACAAGGGGGCCATTTCTTCAACAACTTTGTTCCTCCTTTAACTGTCACTTTTCCTACCCAATCATCACCTATGCCTACTTATCATAATATCCCATCTTTTTATTTTCAATTAATTCCTTCTTTCAATAACATCACACCACCTTCTCAATCAACTATGCTTAACATCAATTCTTCTATCGAAGTGATAATTAACAATCTTTTTCAGACTATGCCTTCCTTACAACAACAAATTGCTTGTATGAGTCAATCCAAGTTTGGTGTGACCACCTTTGATGTTGTGAGCCCACTTTCTCTTGATATTGTTAAAGTTGTGCAACCAAAACATGTTGAGATACCTCAACTAGAACTCTATAATGGAAAAGGTGATCCTCTTACACATGTCAAAACATTTCAAACCTTGTGTGCCAATTTTTCTTATGATCAAATATTGCTTGCAAAATTGTTAACAAGAATACTAAGAGATAAGGCTTTACAATGGTACTGCTATTTTCTCTATTATTCTATCACTTCCTTTCAGCAATTAGCAAATGCTTTCATCCAACAATTTCAAAACAACATTGGTCCTAAAATCACTTTGACTTATTTAATGTATTGTAAACAAGGTTTTAACTAAAAAGTGACCGATTTCATTGGTAGATATAAGAATTTATTTTCTCAAATTTATTTTCATGTACCTAATAATTATATTCAACGAATTTTTATTTCTAATTTACAAATAGATATCAAGGAAAAGCTTCTTTTATTTGAGTTTACTTCATTTCCACAATTGTGTGCAACACTCTACAATTATCAACTTTGTGTGAGTCAAATGGAGCAATCCACTCCTTTGGCTCTAAGTGATAAGGGCGAGAGTGTTCAACAACCTTTTATGAAGTTAAAACCGAAAAAAAGATTCATCAAGTTTAATGATACAATCAACAACAACAATGTGATTGTTACAACAGGTGTGCCTTCTATTTCTAAATTTTTGCAAAGAGAAAGACAATTTACTTGTTTGAATGAGTATTTACATAGTATTATGTCTCAGTTGTTGCAAAGAAATGTTATCAAAATTCCTCCTATAAAACTAGTTGATCCTTCTAAGCTTGCATTCCCCTATTTTAATAACAATTCATTCCGGCAATTTCATCATCAGCCTAGACATGATATTGAGAAATGTTTTGCATTAAAAAATAAGATTCAATATTTGATTGATAATAATACTATATCTGTGGTAGGTGTGAATGATAAAGGGAATAAATCAGTAGCTCCTCCTAATCAAAATCTTAATATTTTCATTGATCCCTTACCTTCTCATACCCTCTAACGTTATTGAGATTGTGCCTAATTCTTTCTATTCTAAGGAATTCACCTCTATCATTCTGAACTTGGTAAATATGGTACAAAAACAAGATACACCTAAGGATCCTTGTATTACATTTGACCCTATTGATACCATTACATCACCTGATGGCCCTTTATACATAGTTGCGAAGGTTAAGGATATACCTTGCCGTGGTGCCCTTATTGATCCCTCTTTCATGGTTAATGTCATCACTGAGTAGTATATTTTCACTTTACGATTGCATAAACCAATATATGATGCCTCTAATGTGGTTGTGATGTTATTTTATGGCTTCTCTTGTCCTACCATTGGCTCTATCACCCCTCCTATTGAAGTTCATACTAAGTTCATGGATGTTGACTTTGTTATCATAGCCTCTTCCAAGCAATTCCAAGTGAAGTTGGGCTACCCTTGGCTATCTTCCATGAAGGCTATTGCTTCTCCAATCCACAAGTGTCTAAAATTTCCTCACAATGGAGAAACCATAACCGTGAACCATAGCTTATTTCATCCATCCAATAGAAGCCCCGATGTTCCTATTGATTTATCCTGGCCTAAACAATCTCAATCTCTTCCATGAAGGAGCGATGCTCTTTCTCAATCTTATAAAAAATGGAATAAATATATGATCTCATCCTTAAGTGAACCTAGATCCCCAACACTTGACATTCCTATTATTCTTCAAGATGATGTTCTTCCCCTCATGGATAGAACTAATCTCCCTCCTAAGGAAGATCATCAACCTATTCCTATGGATGTGACTATATCTTCTCCTAAGAAGAACAACAATATTCTTCCTAAGATTAGACTTGTACCTCCTCCTAATGATGGACTTGGTCTTCTTCATACCTCAACCTAAACCTTCAAATATCAAGGAGAGAACATTTGAAGCCCTACCCCAACCCATCCTAGCATTTCAGTGATTTTCATTTTGGAACTATTATGGATGCTTCATTTCTGTGAATTATGGATACAAAATTTTATATGATCCCAAGATTGGATAACAATGATATATTGATGCTTCATTTCTATGCATTATGGATATAAAATTTTATATGATTCTAGGATAGGATAACATTGAGATGGTGTATGTCATTTATTTGATTTGTAGGACATTATTATGATGTTAGAAATATAATGTATATCTTATGAATGGATGAAATTTATGAGGATTATCATTATTGCTTATGTGGATTGATTTGGATATATGGTAAATTGATTTGTATGATGGCAAAAAGTATGTAGAGTGATTGATTTGTATTCATATTTATATGTTTAATATTATATGAGGTTATTTGGGAATTACTGATGTGTAATTAAGATGCGTAGGAAAATTATCCATGTGACCATGAAAACGATATGCAGAATCAAGCCTAGACCTTTGTAACTTCATAAAACGAGGGGTTGTCTATTTGGAAAAACCACACCCCGTATGTATCGTATTTTATTCGTAAACATAAATGTTTGCAAGTGTGTTAAATTGTATTTATTAATTTGTTTAATCCAACAAGAGCCAATTTCCATGTGTAATTCAGTAATTTGTTTTATTGTGTCACTTGACACATGTGCTGAATAGTGTTTTTATTTTGACATGTCTCTTGGAGGGAAATTGTTTCAACCAAAGCCTTTTTCAAATATTTAAGTGTGGTCCCAAATTTTCCTTGGGTAGAGATTCTTTGGAGTGGTCAACTTAGGTTTGACCCTAGGTTAACTTTAGATGGGTTTCTAAGGGGTCAAATGGACTCCTAGGTTTAGTTTAGGGGATTTTCTAAAGGTCCAGAGCGTATACCTATGTGTTAGGGGTATTTTTAAGCATGTAATCACTCCCATGTGACTGATTTGGCCCCTCAAAACTTTGTTTTCCCAAGATGAGAGAAAATCCATCTTGGAGGACTTCTTCTAGGTTAGCTAACTTTCCCTTCTTGTGTCAGTTTCCTCTTCCCCAGTCTCTCTTCCCTTCTTTCAATTTTTCTAGTTTTACTAACATGTAAGAGGTTGGGAAGACCAAACAATGTGAGCTCTCACTCTATCCAAGAGGTTGGAAAGAGTGAGAGAATCCTTCTTAAGCAAGGGTTTGAGACTTAGGAAGCTATTCACCCACTCTCCATCTTTGGAGAGTAGATCTTGAAGTTTTAAAAAGTTTAGTATAAGAATATTGGCTAAGTCTTGAAAGGAAAGAAGTGTGGATTTGGCAAGCTCTACTCCAAACTATCCCTTGCATACCTTTGGCAAATTCAAGGTTGGTCTAATATCTTTCTATGCATGTTGGAAAGATGTTTGAAAGATTGTATGTATTTCATTGTTTTCTCCCTTTGTGTTTTTATTTGTGAAGAAAGATGTGTGATTTTTCCCTTGTTTTTGGTTAAGCATTTTATTTGTTTTTTGGGTGTATTCAAGGCCTAAATCACCCTTGGGAGGGTAGAGTGGCCTTGGGGTGGAGGGTTGTTTGATAGCCTTAGAGTGAGAGCCTCTCTTTGGAAGAGAGTGATCTCAAGGTGTTTTTGTGACCCTTGCTGCATAGTTATTGTTTATGCATTTGGGTGTCCTAAGGGGAGATATTATGGCTTGTATGCCTTGGGGGTCATAAGGATGTTGGGACAAGTTTGGAACTTGTGATGTGTTCTTGGTTGCCTTGTGATGGCTTTGTGTTCTACTATTTTGCAGTTTCTCCTCAAGGTACTTAGTCCACCTTCACCCATGTAAAAATCACATAATGTGATGATGTTAAGCCTTGGGATGGGAATGTGTTTTTTGTGAGTTTGTCATGCTTGTTTGTGTATTGTTTGAGTGTAACTTGTCTAGGTCTTGGTTCTCCAAGCTCGAGGGTGGCTTCTAGTAAGCCTAGGTTGGGAGGTGAGCCTCCATGGTCACAACCTTAGGACTTTGTATTGCAGGTTTGTTTGGAAAGGAAGGAAAGAAAAGCTAGGAGTTGCTACTATCATAATTTGTTAGTGTTGCTATTGTAAAATGTATTTAGTTTTGAAGCCCTCATTTAATAGAATGAGAGGCTAAGTTGGGTATTCACCCTTTTGTAAAAGTTACTATGTTGAAAATAAAAGTATTCTTTATACCATGATTTATTTAAAATGAAATGCATTCTTTTATTAAGTTTGTTATTGCAAGAAAGGAATGAAAGTAAAAATGGAATAAATTTTTGATAGTTTTGAGTTAAAATCTATTTGCATTTATTTCTTGAAAATAAAAGACATTTCTATCTCTTTATGCATATTGTAAAACGATGGAAATGAATGAATACTAAAGCATGAATGTTAGTGAAAGAAAATAAAACCCTTACTTCTATTTATTTATTTCCAAATGCAAACTATGGGTAAATGGATTTTGGAATGAACAATAATATTTCATTTTAGCACATGAATATAAAGTTTTAAATGATTTTTGGACATTATAGTTGTTGCTGCAATTTATTTATTTATGCAGTTATTTCTTTATAAAAAAAATACAGAAAATAAAGGTAGATAAATTAATTTATTTCAAAGGTTAACTATATGGTATTAGAAACAAAAAGAAATACATTTATTTCAATAGGTTATAAGTTTCTTTAAATGATTTAAAGAAAAAACATATATGTTTTAGACTTGAGGAAATATTGCATATTCATTTTTTTAAAAAAAATAGATTGTTTAATATGCCTTGTATTAGTAGAAAAATCTAATATATTCATTTCTAAAAGGTTTTTCTTTAAATCTAATAAAAAGGGAAAAGTATATTTCTTTAAGGTTGTTGGTTTTATTTGACTATCATTTTATTAATTTCCTCCATGATTAAAAACAAAATATACTATAACCCACAGGGCGACAAACCCGTGTTGTGGACTGCAACCCACAAGGGGGGCGGCTTCAGTTGTTCCCTATGGGCAACGACCCACAGTGGCAGTCATAGCCGCATTGTGGGCTGCAACCCACAGTGGGGGTCGCTTTGGCCGTTCCCTATGGGCGGCGACCATACCCGCACTATGGGCCGCAACTCAAAGTGGGTAGATGGTGGGTTAATTTTATAACTTTTTAATTAGGTTTTCATATGTTTATTTTAATGTTTAGTAAATGAATAAGGGGGGGAAACCCTTTTCAAAATTTGAATAGGGTATCCCCATATATATTTGGAAAAATATATGATTATATTTTTACTTAATCATTAATTTTAAGCCAATTAATTTTAATACTTCTTATATATTTATTTATATATAGTTAAGTGTATATATATATGTATAAGAATGTGTATGTGTAGATTTAGTTTGAGTATATATATATATATATATATAATAAATGCTTTATATAAAAATATAGGTGTATATGTATATGTACAAGATGTTTAAATAGATCTGGAACTCAGACCAAAGGAAACATCTTTAATTTGAACTCCAATGAGAAGGCTTAGTTGATTGCACATATTGATGAAAGTTGGATATGGCATAAAATGATGTGTCATGTAAATTTTGATTGCATAGTGAAGATCACTTAAACATAGGTTGTTAGAGATTTTTCCAATATTGTTAAACCTCATAATCTGGTATAGAAAATATTAAGACATGGGAATTAGTTCAGATAGGATGAAAATTGGATAAAAGAAATGGAAGAAGAATTAAGATCATTTATTGAAGCAAGGATGAAAATTGGATAAAAGCAATGGAAGAAGGATTAAATCAGATAGAAAAGATTAAGACATGGGAATTAGTTACTAGACCTAAAGACAAGAATATTATTGGAAGTAAATGGGTTTTCAGGAATAAATTAAATAAGGAAGGTCTGGTTGTGAGGAACAAGGCTAGATTAGTTTATAAATGATATTCACAAGAAGAAGGATTTGATTATGGAGAGACTTAGGGTCCAGTTGCAATAATTGAAGCGGTATGAATATTTATGGTCTAATCTACACACAAGAACTACAAAGTATATCAGATGGATGTCAAACGTACATTTCTAAATAGAGACCTAGAAGAGGAAGTCTACATTGAGTAGCCTGATGGATTTTCTTTTTTAGAAGACAAAGACATGGTTTGTAGATTGAAGAAATCTTTATATGGACTAAAACAAGCCCCTAGAGCATGGTATGCTAGATTAGACAGATATCTTTTAAATATTGGTTTTAGCAAAGGTAATGTTGATAGTAAGTTAAATTACAAAATTGAGTAGGATGACATATTTCTTATGATATCACTTTTGGAGGTGAATAAATTCTATGCATGAAATTTGCTAATGATATGAAGAATGAATTTAAAATGTCTATGATTGGTGAGATCAAATTTTTCTTTTATTTGTAGATTACTTAGACTGATAAAGGTATTTTCATTTGTTAAACTAAATATGTGAAGGAGTTACTTAAGAAATTTGGACCTGAGAATTCTAAACTTGTCGATACTCCTATGATAAGCAGTTGCAAATTGTCAAAGGATGATGAATCTCCTAGAGTAAATCCAAGCAGATACAAATCGATGATTGGTGGATTGTTGTACCTAACTCAAACTAGACCTAATATAATGCACATTGTTTGTATTACTTCTAGATTTCACTCAAATCCTAGAGAAACTCATGATATTTCTGTTAAGAGGATATTCTAATATTTGTTATGTAAAACAGAGTTTGGGCTATGGTATCCAAAGAATGATCACTTCATATTATGTGCCTATATAGATTTTGATTGGGCAGGAGATGTGGATGATCAAAAGAGAACTACTAGTGATGTATTCTTTCTTGGAAAGAAGTTGGTTTCATGGCTTAGCAAGAAACAATCATGCACTTCATTGTCTAATGTTGAAACAGAGTATGTAGTTGCTGCTACCAACTGTACTAATATTTTATGGATAAAACAAATGCTAAAAGATATAAGGATAATTCATGATGATCCTACTATTATTCACTATGATAATACTGTTGCTATTGATACATCAAAGAATCTGGTATTTCAATCCAAATCGAAACACATTTCTATGATGTATAATTTCTTGAAGGAAAAGATTGAAGTAAAGGAAGACAGATTGGTTTATGTGCCCACTAAGGAACAGATTGTAGATATTCTAACTAAACCATTGCCTAAAGATACTTTTGAATATCAGAGAGACTAGTTTAGGGTCAACACCCCTCTAGAAGAGACTTCGTGATGCAGGCATATATCAATCAGTTCAGCTTATCAGACATATCCTTCTGATCGAGGCTGATGAGATGTTGCTACTACTCAAGGGGAGTAGTCAACTATTTGGTTTAGTATTTTGGTTTGATATTTGTACTTTGTTATTGATGTCAAAGGGGAAGAAGGTGTTTATGTAAAAAACTATCAATATTTTGGGAGAAGGTGTTAATCTAAGGCGAGAAATATATTTCAAATCAATCTTTTGGGATATTTTTGGTATTCCTTGGCACTTGGACGTTTGTCACATTTAGTGTTTCCATCAGTGCCAAAGGGGGAGATTTTTTGGAATATGTTGGATTTGGTTAAGTGTTGTCATTGATCACAACACTATATCCCAGTTGGACCTATCCCAGTTAGTCTTGGTGATCATCTTAGTTTTAATTCTGATCTGGTATGATCAGAATCTCTGGATTCAGTTTTGGATGTTTATTTTGGATGGTTCTATGGTTTCCATATTCTGTTGGTTCATAATTCCGTGCTTTGGTTGCTAGTGCTTTTGTTCCCGATTGATATTTCTTGGTAACATTTAGCTTTACCGGTAAGCGATATTTGATGATTTGGTTAGATGATTTTGATCTGAGTTATGGGAAAGGTTTCTATTGTGGTAAAGATGCTTCTTGATCATGTCCTAACTTTTTGGTAGTGTTGCAATGGTTGGCGTGCTATTATAATGGTCCTATTTAGATCTGGTTAGACTTTATGTTATTTCACTAAGGGTTTTTACCTATTGTTGGATTTTGGTCTTAGCCAAAATTCAAGTGGATGTAATTGTTTAGGAACTTGAATTAGGTCCATGATATGTAATATAAATCATAATATTGGTCTAGTGGTATCGTGTGATGTAATTTTTATAATTATGGGTTTATGGGTTTAGGGTCTAGCTGACCTTGTCAATAAGGTTGATGATCTGTATTTATAGCTGACTTATTCATGTAATCGTGGAATGGTTTTTGGGATCGGTGGTTATATCTGCATTATCAAAGAAAGGATTATGTTGAAATAGAGTCATATCATTTTTGGTGAAGGATTTGCATTGCAGGGTAGACATTGTGGTTAACCAAAATTGTATTAAATATTAGTAGATTCTACTTTCATAGTTTATTAGTTCCAAATTATAGTCCAATGCTTTGTAAGTTAGTGAGACTTTTCTTGTGATGAGCAATGCACTCTAGGTGGTTGGCCTGATTGCAAGGTTAATCCCCATTGTAATTATTTCACATTCTCCTACAAAAGTATAATCTAATTCTGGGAAGGCTTTCCCACCATAGTTTATCCCCTTACAAATTTTTCCACATCAAAATATTTGTGTCATGTGTTTTGTTCTCTCATGGTTTATCTTTCATTATGTTATGCTCTAATATAAAGTTTAAAATTGAATTAACTATTGTACTTGTGAGAAAACTATTTCACCCCCGCCCCTCTTAGTTTTCTCCCGATATCAGAGCATTCCAACATACCTGACTACCACCTTGCATATTTAAGTACATTAAAAAAATTCAGGCAAATGCATGTTGATCATGCCAAAATTCCAAAAATTGAAACAAAAAGAGAGATATCTCCAAAGGCTCTGACAAAACCAACATCCATCTCCTCAAGCGCTACTAACTTAGGTTCAATGTCATCCTCCTCCTGTATATTATGCTAACTTTCTTTAGCATTCTAACAAAGAACTACTTTCAACACCACAGGGCAGTCCATCCCAGACTCTGCGTGGACCTCCAAGTAAGCCATTTCCTTCGAGAGAGAATCATCATTTAGAATCTATTATTCACCTATACATACCATTACGCGTCCAAGATCCCTTGATCAAGATCTTGAACCACCACAAAATTATTAACCTCAACTCCTGCTCGCAATGACATGTAGGAATTTTGTGACAATGGGGTATGCAAATCGGCATCAATATTATCCAGGACAACATCAATCTCACAGAGAAAATAGTTCTTGAAGATCATTTGAGCTATTTTCTTTACTCATTACTTACTCACCCCCATATATACTAGCATGATGATAAACATGGCTAGGATATCAGAGTTTACCCAGTACTTGTGTTAAGCTTTGATTAAATCCCCATCCAAAATTGTTTTTACAATATGCAGTATTAGCCGGTGCTTCATGGCCATGACTGCTAGGAGATGATTATTAGAAATTTCCCCCAAGAAGGTCATCTATCAGTTGGTGGACTCCAGCATTACAGGCATATCCATCCCTAGAAACCCTAGCACCCTATGCCCAATCACACCGCTATAGCTCAAATTCACTAGGCAGTATGCAAAAAATAAGAATGGGTTGCTATAAATAGACCAAGCTTACATTCTAATGTTTGCAAAGGTGACATTAGATGATTGCCTATAAAGTAAGGAAAACAATTATCTCATTGATCAAGAAGGATGAGGGTGATGTGTCATGTGGGAATAACAAGCATAGTTGAGGTATGATGTTTTCATGGTACTATATGATCATGTAGTGATAGACTGTGTCGCCGCTTTAGCTAGACTATATGTTATCACATTCCCTTCCTGGTAGATATGACTTATACGAAATTCCTTCAAATCATTCAAAAGAATGATTAGATTGGTCGGAGCCATTGGTTGAGGATCCAACATGGAGTTTCATTTTTCCTAATCGCATTTACCACATTTAGGGAGTCACCTTCCAAATGGATTTTTTGGGCCTTAGTACAAATCCAAACCTATAGGGCATGTAATATAGCATGAAACTCTACTAAAGTGTTTGTAGAATGATGAATGTGTTCTGAAACTTAAATTAGGGAATTTTTGAATTCATCACAGATAACACACCCAATGCCACTAGGGCCTGGGTTGCCCAAAGAAGCCCTGTCGAAATTAATCTTGATCGAGCTAGGATCAGGTGTATCCCATTGAACCAGGGGTCTAGATAAAAGTGGGGGGTTGGAGGAACTGTTCCCAAACAAAGGTAGAACAGAAAGACTTGGGAAGGTGAGTTTTAGTCTACAATCCTAACCTTTGTATACATTTCTCTTTAATGTCTTCCCTTTTGTAGATTCATTGATTAGAGAAATCAAAGAGGTTTCTATCTTCTGACATAGGGCCTCTGAAGCCCTGAGCTTGTCCTAAAAAATGCACCTATTGCGCTCCTTCCATATTTTAAACTAGACATGAATCCCAACTTGGAATGGGCAATAAAGGTTTAATTTTTGCATTAAATTACACCAACACTTTAATCTAGTGTACTATTAATAATTATACATTAGTAAAAATAGATGACTAAGAAGCCTTTTATATTTTTTTTTCATATTTTATAATGCTATTTTTATTTTCAATTTTTGTTTGTTTATAGAAACCCGTATAATTTATTGCTATATTTTCATTATTTTTAATACCTGTAAATTTTTGTGATATCTCGTCCTTACTTATTTTTAGATTATTTTAGTTATTATCCGTTCCCTTTCTCTTTTTTTCTCAATTTGGATAAAATATAAAATTATTATAGTTTTATTATTTTTCTCTCTTTTTTTGTGTTAATCATTTCTTTCTAATTCTTTTATGTTTGAATTATTATCTTACTATATATAAATATTGCATTAAACTTATATATATATATATGTATATGTATTTATATATGTCTATGAACAGTGATTAGTTTTAAAAAAGTCATTTTCCTCCCCTCTTGTTGATGCTCTTGAGGCTCTTTTAGCTCCTTCCTCTGCTCTGTTTGCCCCTGCGCTTGGGCGGTGTCTGCTTGGGTCCTCGAACTTGTCAAGCCTCCCTCCCATCGGTGCCTTTGACCTTCATGACTCTTCTCTCCCTCCTCCCTATGCACCATTTGGTTGCTGATGGAGGCTCTCTTCTGTCTTCACCCATGCCCTCTACGTAGGGGTTTCATGTTGGGTCCCCCACGACTGGTGTCTCTGACCCAATTTTGGATTTGGAGGTGCTTGTTACTACTGCTAGGGATGCTTCAGGTGAAGATGCTCTGCCCATGCCCTTTGCTGGAAAGCGTAGGTTTTCTTAGCTGGCTAAATATGCTGCCCAGTGCTCTAAAGGGGTTCATCCTCTTCCTTGTGCCAAGACCTCTCCTATTGTTGTTTGTGGCCTTGAGGTTATGAAGAGTGTTGACTTCTATCAATGCATCTCTTTGGTCTGCAAATTTACTGGGTTTTGGCCTTCCATCCCAAACCTTCATCATTGGGTGAGTGGTTCTTTAAGCCCATTATTTCTTATGGCATTGAGCTTTTCCCTTGTGCTAACGGTTTTTTTGTTGCCTCCTTTACCTCTACTCATGATCATGATTTGATTTTGGGTAAGCTATGGACTTAGGGGGATCACTCCCTCTCTATTAAGCCCTGGACTCTTTCCTTCAACCCCCTTACAAAATCTCTCTCTGTTTCTCCGGTTTGGGTCCACCTCCCTAATCTCCCCCTCCATTTTTGGGAACCTTCTTGTTTTGAGGCCATCAGTAACTCCATTAGAAACTTCTTGAAGGTTGATGATGTCACATTCTCCATGGGTCATTCTACCTTTGCTCGCCTATTAATTGATGTTGACATATCTCTGGCCCTCCCTAGGAATGTGGTTCTTATGGTTGGGGATAGGCCTTGGACTCAACCGTTGGATTATGAAGGCCTCCCTTTTCGCTATTGAAGGTGTCCCTCAATGGGTCACCTTGCTTCTGACTATTCTCTCTCTCATCGCAAAGGTGTTGCTACTTGGTGGAAGGATCCTACAGAAGACCAATTGACGATTAATGCTTTAGATTTTTTTTCAGTTGACTCATCTCAAGATGAGGTGCCTCTTACTGTTGATGAAGCCCTGATTAATGTTACTATTGTTGTGGACCCTTCCGCCTCCTTGGTTCCTACACTCGTTGCTCCTGCTCCTCACCTTCACTCTGCTCTTGCTGACTGTTCTCTTTCTGCTACTCAACTACAATAGTAGAGTGGCAGTGACTATGTGGGAGTCTTCCCCGCTTGATTCTTCTTTGAAAGTTCCTAATGATAGTTTTTCCTAGATGGTTGTTTGTCGTAGGTGGAAAGAAAAATCTAACCCCCTTTCCCAAGCCCCCCCATGTCATGTTTCGGGTTTCCCTCCCCACTCTTGATTTGGGTTGGGTTGTTGATGGTTCTTGAGGTTGGTTTGGCCTGTCCAACTTTATTCTTTTGGGGTTTGCACCCTTGCTTGGTCTATTTAATTTTGATAGCCTTCAACTTTGTAAAGGGTCAGCACCCTAGTTAACGCTACTTTAAAAAAAAAAACAATTATTAATATTATATTTTATGAAATATAAAATTGTTAAAGGCTATCAATATTTGTTTATATAAATATATATTCAAAAACTAAAGAATTATATAATTAAAATCTCTATAACTAAAAATAATAAATTCTTGACAATGAATTAAATGCAACGCACCTTTTGCATTGTTATTCCCTTTCTAATAAGCGACTGGTATTTTTTTAACATATCAACACTTAAATTTATATTTTTTCTATCTTTTGCTTACTTGAAGTGGTGATATAATATTATTTCCTTGATTACCGATGATTTTTTAAAAAGATTATTTTGATGCCGATACATTATAATATAAATGTTGAATTTATAGGCAGACGATGTAAGACAAAATAAGCTCGTCTATAAGTTTTAAAATAATATTCCCCTTTTCTGCTCAGTAGACATTTCAAAACTTACCAAATGGGATCATAGTGAATTTTAAAACTCAAGTCTATAGATATCTGACAGATAGTATTAAATACAAGTCAGATTATTAAAAAAAATTAAAGTCAAGACTATAAGATTTTTGTTTAGAAATTTTAATTCTGTTTCTATAACTTTAACTTCTCCAAGCCAAAGGAAAAAAACAACAAATCAATTCCGACAACAGACTAATCTTAGTGTCGCATGACTGCACTTGCAACCTAAACATTCATATAATACTCCCATCACATTCTAAACATTCATATTTAACAATTGAGCTGTTCTAATTAGGCATGACAACACCTATCTCCAACACACAAAAAAGAATGATTCAGAAGATTGTTCAATATCTGAGACCAAAAATGGAAAAAGGAGGAAGAAATGCATAATTAAGCTTCCTTTGCACTTGAGGATGATTCAAATTTCAGTTGCCTCTTTCAACCTATTTTTAACATTATGGGGCAAGTATTGCCTTGCAGCCACTTCGGAAGATTGGTGTAGTAACTGTAGAGGGGGTTTCTGCAATGACACTTTCTAGATCCTTAAACGTTTTCTCCAAGCATATTAAATACATTAGGAACACCAAGGTTTACCTCTATCATTTCAATTTCTTTCGGTGCTAAATGTCTTAGCAAAGCCTACCATCACCCATGGATTTGTCCCGTATATACTGTCTATTTTTTATGTTGAATCTACTTCATTCCTTCTCATTCAACTCTGAGTCATCTGAATCATATAAGTTTGTGCAATGAATGTCAAATTTATCCTCTCTATATTTCATGTTGAATCCACTACATTCCTTGTGGTTCAACTCTGATTCATCAGATCTATGGACCACGATCTATAGATAGTTTTCTCACTACTCCAGTTGAGCCATCTGGCTGGTTTTTCTTAACCTTCCTAGCATATCAAGTCATACAAATTTAAGTCTCACTACTGTCAATCCATTTGTCTTAAATTAATCCTAATCTAATCGACCAAGAAATGCGATACACCTGATACACCTCTTCTTGAAGTAACTAGTTTTTTGTGAAAAAAAAAAAGATAAATTATAATATTGTCTACAAATATTGAGAATGAGTCAATTGGACTAAAAAATACAAACTACAATAGCATGAGGGCATGAAAATGACCTGCAACATTATAAGAAAATATAGGTTTCAAGCTAAAAGCGAGTGGTTCAGAAAGAAAAGACTTAAACTAAGATAAGCCCAACTAAGATAAACTCTAAATGTAAAATAAATAGTGTCCTAATTCAAAACTCAGTGGAACTTTGTAAATCCCAAAGCTCACATTTGTAAATAGCTGCCTCACTTTTCATCACTTTTGCACTACATAATTCAATCAATTCCTTTCCATTTAAAATAGGAAGAGGGGATCAACTTATCGTTCCCATTTCATTCATAATTCTATCTCCTCCTTTGTAGGTTGAATCTAATGAATTTTCCTCTCCTCTTCCAATGTAATAGGTGAAAAGTGTTTGAAGGGAAATCCGTAGTGAAACTCTCATCTCTCGTTGGAGGGAAAGGGTTCGTTTCCTCTTGATCTCTCATTCACATAGTTATCACCCACCAATACATTTTGGTGACATTATAGTTTGGTGAACCCGATGTCTTGCATGCTTTCCTTTGAACAAAATTTCATATTTTTCATTCGTAAGTTTAAATTTTCTGCAAACTTAGTGGTTAAATCATTTGCTTGTGGTTATCTTAGATCTAAAAATTGTTTTGTTTATCAAATTCAATTTCCTCATTGTCTCATTCAATTTGCTAAACAAATTTACAAAATTAAGAGTTTACTTGTGAAAACCTTAATTTTTGAAAACTATCTTAAATTTCTGCAAAAATTTGATTTTCATTTAATTTTCAGATTTTTGATTGTTCTAAGACTTGTTGTCATTCCTACATTTCAAATTTTTAATTTCCCTCCCTTTTCTGAAAATTCAAATTTCAAAATTAAGTGGTTAGGTCATAAAACCCCATTTTTCAAATTTAATTGGATTTTGTGCAAATTTTAATGAATTTCATTCCAATTCAAATTTCTAAACATTTTTCAAGGTGTCCCTATCCATTAGGTTTGACATTTTTCAAATTTGTAATTCAATTCCTCTTTTTCTTCAAAACCCTAATAGGGTCCTATTTTTACATTTCAACCTTAATTTCGCTCATCTAGAAATTGTAAAATTTGTCACGTTTTTGGGGTTAGCTTTGAAATCTTTGTAATATATATCTCTCAAAATTTTAAAAAAAGTTGGTCGGACCATGTGCATTCCCACTACGGTCCTTGGTTTTTTTCTTTAAATTTCAAGACACTGTTATGAATGTATTTAATAGCCTAAATCCAGAAGATTGGCTAATTTTATTGATCTTTTATCCCTCTAGAATCAGAAATAGCTCAAATATTCAACATTTAAAAATTGAAGAAATTTTTAAAAATTAAGAGGTTAAATATAGCTTGCCCTGATTGTAAAAACTCTGATTTTAAAATTAAGTAGTATTCCCTTCGCCCTAATTTTAAAATTCCAATTTCCTTTCATTTTTGGAAATTATGTCATCCTCTTTCTCCAACCAAGTTCAAATTGTTTAATCAATATTTTCTTAAATTTAGTATTACTCAATTTTGTAATCTTTGTTCCTATACTTCAAAATTCAAAATTCAAAATTCAAAATTTAAAATTCAAATTTTCCATCTAGTGCATGAGTTTCCCACTATTAGTCCTACCTATACTATCCCCATTAGACGAAGCATTAGAATTAAGGCCTCCAAAGGTTTATTTACTAAGGAGATGGAGCCGAATTTGGGTTCCTTCTTTAATGAGGATCATGCTAATTATTCCCATCCTAATCATGTGCCTATTCTCCCAATTGATGACTCCCATAATGAAGAAGAAGATTTAACTAGAGTCTCTATAGATCAACTTTCCACAATGGATAATCAAATTGATAACTTTCAACAATGGATATCCCAAGAATACCCTAATAGTTAAACTCTTCCATTAAATGAAAGACTTAAGCACATGATTCAAAGTGATAAGAATGTAATTGATATATTGCATGGCATTGCACATATTGTTGATTCTAATGTCATGACTATCAAGAGTTGTGTTGAAACCTTGAACACAAGTCAATCTTTCAATTCCTTTGACTACTCTTATGACAAGTATTCCTAATTTTACCTCCAACATCATGGCTACTTCAACTCAAAATGTCATCCCTACAACAATTAGTCATGGGGGAAATCCCTCTTCTTAATTTAATACTCCATCTTTACCAATGTCTTTCATAAGTATTCATGTTATACCTCAACCAATAAATGTGACACAAGGGGGCCATTTCTTCAACAACTTTGTTCCTCCTTTAACTGTCACTTTTCCTACCCAATCATCACCTATGCCTACTTATCATAATATCCCATCTTTTTATTTTCAATTAATTCCTTCTTTCAATAACATCACACCACCTTCTCAATCAACTATGCTTAACATCAATTCTTCTATCGAAGTGATAATTAACAATCTTTTTCAGACTATGCCTTCCTTACAACAACAAATTGCTTGTATGAGTCAATCCAAGTTTGGTGTGACCACCTTTGATGTTGCGAGCCCACTTTCTCTTGATATTGTTAAAGTTGGGCAAACAAAACATGTTGAGATACCTCAACTAGAACTCTATAATGGAAAAGGTGATCCTCTTACACATGTCAAAACATTTCAAACCTTGTGTGCCAATTTTTCTTATGATCAAATATTGCTTGCAAAATTGTTTACAAGAATACTAAGAGATAAGGCTTTACAATGGTATTGCTATTTTCCTTATTATTCTATCACTTCCTTTCAGCAATTAGCAAATGCTTTCATCCAACAATTTCAAAACAACATTGGTCCTAAAATCACTTTGACTTATTTAATGTATTGTAAGCAAGGTTTTAACTAAAAAGTGACCGATTTCATTGGTAGATATAAGAATTTATTTTCTCAAATTTATTTTCATGTACCTGATAATTATATTCAACGAATTTTTATTTCTAGTTTACAAATAGATATCAAGGAAAAGCTTCTTTTATTTGAGTTTACTTCATTTCCACAATTGTGTGCAACACTCTACAATTATCAACTTTGTGTGAGTCAAATGGAGCAATCCACTCCTTTGGCTCTAAGTGATAAGGGCGAGAGTGTTCAACAACCTTTTATGAAGTTAAAACCGAAAAAAAGATTCATCAAGTTTAATGATACAATCAACAACAACAATGTGATTGTTACAACAGGTGTGCCTTCTATTTCTAAATTTTTGCAAAGAGAAAGACAATTTACTTGTTTGAATGAGTATTTACATAGTATTATGTCTCAGTTGTTGCAAAGAAATGTTATCAAAATTCCTCCTATAAAACTAGTTGATCCTTCTAAACTTGCATTCCCCTATTTTAATAACAATTCATTCCGGTAATTTCATCGTCAGCCTAGACATGATATTGAGAAATGTTTTGCATTAAAAAATAAGATTCAATATTTGATTGATAATAATACTATATCTGTGGTAGGTGTGAATGATAAAGGGAATAAATCAGTAGCTCCTCCTAATCAAAATCTTAATATTTTCATTGATCCCTTACCTTCTCATACCCTCTAACGTTATTGAGATTGTGCCTAATTCTTTCTATTCTAAGGAATTCACCTCTATCGTTCTGAACTTGGTAAATATGGTACAAAAACAAGATACACCTAAGGATCCTTGTATTACATTTGACCCTATTGATACCATTACATCACCTGATGGCCCTTTATACATAGTTGCGAAGGCTAAGGATATACCTTGCCGTGGTGCCCTTATTGATCCCTCTTTCATGGTTAATGTCATCACTGAGTAGTATATTTTCACTTTACGATTGCATAAACCAATATATGATGCCTCTAATGTGGTTGTGATGTTATTTTATGGCTTCTCTTGTCCTACCATTGGCTCTATCACCCCTCCTATTGAAGTTCATACTAAATTCATGGATGTTGACTTTGTTATCATAGCCTCTTCCAAGCAATTCCAACTGAAGTTGGGCTACCCTTGGCTATCTTCCATGAAGGCTATTGCTTCTCCAATCCACAAGTGTCTAAAATTTCCTCACAATGGAGAAACCATAACCGTGAACCATAGCTTATTTCATCCATCCAATAGAAGCCCCGATGTTCCTATTGATTTATTTTGGCCTAAACAATCTCAATCTCTTCCATCAAGGAGCGATGCTCTTTCTCAATCTTATAAAAAATGGAATAAATATATGATCTTATCCTTAAGTGAACCTAGATCCCCAACACTTGACATTCCTATTATTCTTCAAGATGATGTTCTTCCCCTCATGGATAGAACTAATCTCCCTCCTAAGGAAGATCATCAACCTATTCCTGTGGATGTGACTATATCTTCTCCTAAGATGAACAACATTATTCTTCCTAAGGTTAGACCTGTACCTCCTCCTCATGATGGACTTGTTCTTCTTTCTACACCTAACATTCCTCCTTTCTATGATTCAGTTCCACCTCCTCCCTCTTATAAAGAGAAGAGGCCCGCTTCTCCTCTTGTTCAACCTAACCTAAACCTTCAAATATCAAGGTGAGAACATTTGAGGCCCTACCCGGCCCGTCCTAGCATTTTAAAGATTGGTTTTAGCAAAGGTAATGCTGATAGTAAGTTAAATTACAAAATTGAGTAGGATGACATATTTCTTATGATATCATTTTTGGAGGTGAATAAATTCTATGCATGAAATTCGCTAATGATATGAAGAATGAATTTAAAATGTCTATGATTGGTGAGATGAAATTTTTCTTTTGTTTGCAGATTTCTCAGACTGATAAAGGTATTTTCATTTGTCAAACTAAGTATGTGAAGGAGTTACTTAAGAAATTTGGACTTGAGAATTCTAAACCTGTCGGTACTCCTATGATAAGCGGTTGTGAATTGTCAAAGGATGATGAATCTCCGAGAGTAAATCCAAGCAAATACAAATCGATGATTGGTGGATTGTTGTACCTAACTCAAACTAGACCTGATATAATGAACATTGTTTGTATTGCTTCTATATTTCAGTCAGATCCTAGAGAAACTCATGATATTTCTGTTAAGAGGATATTCAAATATTTGGTATGTAAAATAGAGTTTTGGCTATGGTATCCAAAGAATGATTACTTCATATTATGTGCCTATATAGATTTTGATTGGGTAGGAGATGTGGATAATCAAAAGAGAACTACTGGTGGTGTATTCTTTCTTTGAAAGAAGTTGGTTTCATGGCTTAGCAAGAAACAATCATACACTTCATTGTCTAATACTGAAACAGAGTATGTGGTTGTTGCTACCATCTATACTAAGATTTTATGGATGAAACAAATTATAAAAGATATAAGGATAATTTATGATGAGCCTACTATTATTCACTATGATAGTACTATTTCTATTGATATGTCAAAGAATCTGGTATTTCAATCAAAATCAAAACACATTTCTATAAGCTACAATTTCTTGAAGGAAAAGGTTGTTGAAGTAAAGGAAGATAGATTGGTTTATGTGCCTACTAAGGAACAAATTATAGATATTCTAACTAAACCATTTCCTAAAGATACTTTTGAATATCGTAGAGACTAGTTGGGGGTCAACACCCTTCTAGAAGAGACTTCATGATGCAAGGATGCATTAATCTGTTCTCCTTATTAGACATATCCTTTTGATTGAGGTTGATTCTAAGTAAATTAGTGTTCTAGCAGAATATTAAATTCTCTTTGTTTGTTATAGATGTCTTCCTATGATCTGAAAGGGATAGATTCTAAGTAAAATAGTGTTCTAGCATAATTTCAAATTTTCTTCCTTTGTTATTGTTGTCGCGAAGGATTGCACCCATTATGCTAAGTGCGAAAGCAAGCAATCTTGTGAAAAATGGAAACACCTTCGAGCTTGCGGTTTGCTCAAGTTGAAGGTGAATCTTTTTGTTATTGGCCGACTTCCCTTGAATCCCTCCTAAAAACTAATAAAATACTGAAAAACTGCAACTAAGGTTGTACACCAAAAATATAGTGATAATAGTCTAAAAACTCACAAAACTATGACAAAAATTCACCCACACAAAGTAATTGTACTCTTCAACCACATAAACATTTCCCAGGAAAGCTAAGGAAATCATAAAGTTGGAAAAAAAATTAGTTTCACAACCAAATTGATAATTATCTCTTTTGCACAACCTAAAACCCGTGACTATAAAAAGAAAGGATACATGCACATGAAACAAACTGAGTTCTAAGTTTTCTAGATCAAAACACAATAAATCCCTATTAAACCTACAAAAATGAACATGCACAATTACTAAGGCAAACTCATGAAACTCTGTAATATCAAAGGAATCCTGCTATATAGAACTGCAAATAAACTATAAAAAGGCCTTGGGCGAATTTGCCCAAAATAGCCTAAAAAATTCATACAAAAATATGTCAAAAAAAATAGGACCCCAACTGATGTTGCATAATAGAACTATCAATCTACTGCCAAAAATAGGTCCACTAAGAAACAAAACTCACTGTCCAAAATGGCATGTCCTGCTACCAAAAATAGAGTGAGAGAAAACAAAACAACTTTCCCCATGCCTTCCTTTGAAAAATCTGCATATCATCTTTATATTTATCTCTCTTTTTCAAAAATAGTTTCACTTAGTTAAATAAAACAACTCATTTTATTCAATTGTTGATATAAAACTATTAATTTTCTTTTTATATTTTATAATTTAATATAAATTTATTAATATTTTATAAGAAATAATCTTTAATAAATTTATATTAATTATAAAATTTATAATTTATAATTAAAAGGAGAAATATGATAATCATTATAATTTAATAAATATTAATCAAAGGTTTTATTTCTTATTCTTTAATTAGTATATATTAAATTATAATAAATAATAAAAATAAAAGAATACATGAGATAAAAGAACTTAAAATTTGTTCGGCTCTTTTGCATGTGCGCTTATAATGAAAAGTACTTAGGCTATATGATTTCAAGTCTTACACCATGGCTTGCATAAAGTGATTTGTTTATAAAAACATATAAAAATAAAAGGAGAAGTCTTATAAAAACAAATAAAAATAAAAGGAGAAGCACACGGAACAAATTAGGGCATGAGCACAAATAAGAAATTTAACCCTAAAATCATTTTGGTTTTCATATTTTGCAACTTCCGGAAGACTCCTCTCTACGACATGCATGTTAGAGTTTGAAGCAGAGCTGGAAAATGTGATTTTTCTGCATTTTTAGGTTCTTAACTGATAATAGCTCGGTATGTCTGATTTTCTCCATCTTTTATATTATATCATTGTCTTTCTGATAAAAATGCAAGAAACTGATAATAGCTCGGTATGTCTCGTTTTCTCCATCTTTTATATTATATCATTTTCTCTCTGATAAAAAAGCAAAAAACTGGTTACTGGTTGTTTAAGTGCATGTACTTGGGGTTTTTTTTTAGTTTTTTTTTTAACTTGTGCCTTTGAAGGTGTTTGCGTTGTCTCTTCTTTTGTTCCTTTTTTCCTTAATCACAATTCTCTGTCAAAAGGGTTGTTACTATTCTTATTATCCATTGAAGGTTGAACAAAACTATCAAACCCTAATTGCTTTCCTTTGTCCTCAATGATGATCATAATTTATGATTTATAAGCAATACTAATTGTGCATTGAATATCTCTGTGATATGGTTGTCTCGTGTATTCTATTATGACCTAGTGCAACATTAACTTTGCACTATGCTCACTGTCATTTATGGATATTACTCGTCTTTGTGTAATCATATTCACAGATATTTCTTTTGTATCTAAAACTATTGCCATTATCTCATAAAGCTCTGTGAAGTAGGACTGCAACCTAATATTTTGGTATTGATTTTAGAGACTGTCTTTCTCATGATGGCTGCACCAACTGGTTTCATTATCTGTTCCTTTGATTTAGTATTATCTTTTTGAGGACTAATAAAAGTTTTTGAAAATCCGTGAACTGGGATTTTTTGGGTCATTGCGCTTTGAAGTCTTTTCATTTCAGTATAAAAATCGTCATAATCGGAATCTGGATTTTCACGACATCATGAGAACACTATGACTATATCTGTGCTTGTTGTTCATTGTGCACTAGGATCTGCTCTTTTGCTAATTGTCATTTCTTAGGATTCTATATTTTAAATTTATATCCATGCTTATGCCTATACTGTCCTTCAGTGATTTTAAGGCTGCCATTCTAAGAGTGACTGTTGTCTATGATATTATGACTGTTCACTGTACATGTTTGAGGCACTACTTTACTCTTCACTGTTTGAGTTCCTTCAAAATACATTCAAAATATTTTAATATGCTATTCTTATTGAATGGATCAATTTCTATTCTATCAGAAGATTATTCGCTTGAGTATGGATAGAAATCATAACCTTATGCTTCTCTAATCTGCAAGGCTGTAAATGATTGAGCACTTTTTTTTTTTTTTGGAATTCAATAGTGAACTTTTATTGTCACTTTTGGGTCTTACTTTGATCTGAGTATAATTTGTGACTCCTTTGGATGCATGAAGGACTGCTCTTTACTCACCATTTTGAGAAAGTGACATCTGAATATTTACACTTTTGTGATAGCTTATCATGAATTTTTCTGTGAATACTATGCTCTTCATCACGGGGTTAATGTTCTTTATTTCCATGTATTTGATAATGCTGATAATCTCCTCACTGTCTTTTACAAATATTTGGATGGCTGCAAGCACTATTTAGACTGCCTTGTTTGACTCTTTAATCTTGTCACTAGAACTTGTGACCTAAGACTCCATAAGGTCTGAAACCATGAAGATGTTTCTATCTTTATTTCAAAAATTCCGTGATTGTATTTTCTCACTGTGTTATGATATCATTACCGATGTGTTATGATATCCATACTGATTATGCACTTCTATGAAATTTGATCGTCTTTATTATTCATTGTCTTTGTTACAGTCCACTGTTGAAAGCTTCTGGACTTTATTGCCTGTGGACTAAGATATAGTGTTCACCCCGTCCAATCAGTTTACTTATTTCATCTTGCTTCAAATCATTTGCTATTGAATTTTTTTTCTATTTCCTATTTTCCTGATTGGCACAGACTATGAACTTTGAAGTCTTTCTTTTCTAAGAGACTAAAAGATATTTGCCTATTTCTTTTTACTCTAAACTATAATTGTTTGAGAATTTGTTGTCGTAAATTTCTTCTCCTTCTATTTTTTTTGTACTCTCTAATGGTCTACCTCTTTTTGCTCTTACTGGAGTTGTGAATATGCACCCAATTATTCCCATTTTGAAAGTAATGGAAGGGATTCTCCTAATAATTGACCTAACAAATCCTCTATGGCACTATCTTGGGATACACTTCTCTCTATTGAACCTATCTATCTTTCATTGAGACACTTCTCTCTATTGAACCTATCCGAGATTCACGCAGTTTTACTTATCAAATTCAACTCTCAACTCTCTTCCCTGATCAATTAGAATATGAGATTATAGTTTTCAATTCTTAGTACCCTCCAAGGAGAGAACAACTTTTAACATGGGGACCATTTCTAAATTCTCTTTAAATCTCCAAAATATTTGACCTCTTTCTTAGGATTCCAATTTTTGGCTCTGACCAAATTTTCCAACTCTTGATTCACAAATTTCCCTTGGCTCATACTTTCTCCTTTTGTTCTTCTTGAGTTATGTTTACTATTAGATATATCAATGAAAAAAATTGAAAAGCAGTTTAATGTCTCTCAATATACAACAAAGACGAACAATATAGAGAGTTTCCTTTCTTACCCATCCCATTTTTTGAAACAAGGAAAATGGAAGAAAATTTATGTTTTTATTTTCTAATTTAAAGAGCCATTTTCCATGTTTAACTATTTTCATCATAGTTTTCACATACTCAACAATTAGTTTATTTATTTCATTTTATTATAAATAATTCAAGTCTAATATCATAGCTAAATGTTATTTTATTTTATTTACTTTGATCATGATTCATCATTATTCCTTAAAACACAATTAGAAATAAAATTATATTGGCTTGTGATCTAGTGTCATCAATGTTCATAGGATTATTATTTCCCTAAGTGAGGCTTAGGATAGGCTAAGTTGTGGGGACACCCCAACATTGTGAAAATAAATAAATTTTTCTCTTAGTTATTCTACATAGTCATTCGTTTATTTATTTATAGTAAAACAAGCTTATAAAAAAGATTATAGAAACATCACTTTGGAAATATAAATTACATATTTTTCTTTTAAAAAATGAATATTATGTTTCTTACCTACCCTACATAACAATTGGATTATTTATTTTCCAAGGGCATATATTTACTGTAGAATCATAGAGATTTTTCCCAATCTTCAGTGCAAAGAGATTGTTATCAAAGATTCTCTTTCTGTTCTTTTCAACATTCTTAGTAGTAGATCAGAGATTGAATAAAGGAGAAGCAATATAGAGTGTTTGATAAGTGTATCTCTTGCTTTTATTTTCAACTTTCTTAGTCGTAAATCAAACTTTGAATTACTGAGAAGCAATATAAGATGTTTGATAAGTGTCTCTCCTTTTTTTTCGATTTTACAAAATTGTTTGTATCATAAGAAAGAACATGAATAAACTTGTTTTCTATTGCTTTAAAAATGCAATTATTTGAAATCAATATAAAAAAGACAAGAACAAACTAGAAATATGTAATTTTGTTACTGATATAATTTTTTCTATTGTTTACATATATGAATTATTAATATAATTTCATTACCTATAAAGTGAAAATGATTCAAATTATCCATGTGTTGTAGTTAAAATTATATTTTTAAATATGATATTAGGGTTTGTATAAATAATCTAGATGTTAACTCTCATCTTTTTGATTTGTTAAACCTTAGATCGTTGACAAATCTGTTGAATGAAAAACATAGAATTCATGCTTTAAATAGAAAATGTTTACTGTTACGTGTGCATGCTGGACCCACACTAGGATAATCAATCTTTTAAAAAAAAATCGGATAAAATAATGTTTTAGAAATTTTATTTTCTAAATTATTTAAATTTCAATATCACAAAGTGAATCGCATTGTGAGATATTGTAGATAGTTTGCTAAAATGCACATAAAACAGGTACATAAATTAATTTTGGAGCCCTCAAATGCTCTGATAAAAAAGATTTCTCAGGAGATAAGTAATAGAATTCAAATAACAAAAATTCATTTTTGTTATTTGGAAGAAAACCTTTGCACTATAAAAATTATTTATATTAACTCATTAGTTTGTCCATTCATTTCCAAGAAGAGAACATTCTCATTTTGCAGCTCATAGCCTGTCGAGGTAAGTCATTAAGGTTATGATGCCAGATCTTAGTTGGCAGCTCTTCCATTCATTTCCAGGAAGAGAACATGCTCATTTTGCAGCTCATAGCCAGTCGAGGTAAGTCATTAAGGTTATGATGCCAGATCTTAGTTGGCAGCTCTTCCCAGCTCAATGTAGATGGATTATTTATGACCTTGAACTCTATATCTCTTTCTCTCTATATAAAGAATGTTGGTGCACAGTAAAAATCGTGCTGCTTCCACATATCAAATATACCTAGAAAACAGCCGGCCTCACTCTATATATATATTACTTAATGTAGTAAACAATCCATTTACAACGAGTTGGCTGGAAAACTGGAAAACATGAGGGACGTGTAGTTGGGTAAGAACTGGCTAAATAACACTAATGACTTACCTCGACAGAGTTTCACCGTCAAATTGAATATGAGGGTACGACAGTTATTTCATGGAGGAAATTGTCAAAAGGATCTCAACCTAATCATCAGAGCTGAGCAAAAGAAAAGATATATGATTCATTTAGTGGTTAGATCTACTGATAGTTTTCTCACTAATTCAATTGAGCCATATGTGGTCTTTTCTTAGCCTTCCTAGCATGGCAAGTCATACAAATTCAGAAGTCATTTCATGGGATATGCATATCATATAGTGGATATTTGAAATACATCAGCTGTCAATCCATTTGTCTGAAATTAATTTTAATCCACACAGCCAAGGAATTCGATACACCCCTTCTAGAAGTTAACTAATTTTTCTTTGAAAAAGAATCAGAGAAATTACATTAATGTCTACAAATGTTGTGAATTGGTCAATTGGATTGAAAACTACAACTACAATAGCATGAGGGAATGAAAATGACCTCCAACATTTTAAGAAAATACGAAGGTACAAGCTAAAAGCGAGAAGTTAAGAAAGGAAACACTTAAACTAGAAATAAACCCAACCAACATAAACCCTAAATGTAAAATAAATAATGTCCTAATTCAAAACTCAGCAGAACCTTGTAAATCCCAAACCTCACATTTGTAAATAGTCGCCTCAGGAATCAAGGAAATATGGCTATTTACAAATGAAGAAGCGCTCTGATTTCACTATTTGAAGAGAAAACACTGTGGCATATGAGCTCATTTTTCTCTTCAAATAGTGAAATACGAGCTCTTCTTCATTTGTAAATTCCAGTTTTTCCTTGATTCCTAAAGCAGCTATTTACAAATGTGAGCTTTGGGATTTACTAGGTTCCACTGAGTTTTGAATAAGGACACTATTTATTTTACATTTAGAGTTTATCATAGTTGGGCTTATCTTAGTTTAAGTCTTTTCTTTCTGACCCACTGGCTTTTAGCTTCAAACCTCTATTTTCTTATAATGTTGCAGGTCATTTTCATGCCTTCATGCTATTGTAGTTTGTATTTTTTAGTTCAATTGACTCATTCTCAACATTTGTAGACAATATTATAATTTATCTTATTTTTTTTCACAGAAAAATAGTTATCGCATTTCCTGGCTAAGTGGATTAGGATTAATTTAAGACATATGGATTAACAGTATTGAGACTTAAACTTGTATGACTTGACATGCTAGGAAGGTTAAGAAAAACCAGCCAGATGGCTCAACTGGAATAGTGAGAAAACTATAGGTAGATCGTGGTCCATAGATCTGATGAATCAGAGTTGAACCACAAGGAATGCAGCAGATTCAACATGAAATTTAGAGAGGATAAATCTGACATTCATTGCACCGACGTATATGATTCTGATAATTCAGAGTTGAATGAGAAGGAATGAAGCGGATTCAACATCAAAAATAGAGAGTGTATACTGGACAAATCCACGGGTGATGGTAGCTTTGCTAAGACATTTAGCACCGAAAGAAATTGAAATGACAGAGGTAAATCTTGGTGTTCCTTATGTATTTAACATGCTTGGTGAAAACGTTTAAGGATCTAGAAAATGTCATTGCAAAAACCCCCTCTACAGTTACTACACCAATCTTCCAAAGTGGCTGCAAGGCAATACTTGCGCCATAATGTTAAAAATAGGTTGAAAGAGGCGACTGAAATTTGAATCATCTTCAAGTGCAAAGGCAGCTTAATTATGCATTTTGTCCTCCTTTTTCCATTTTTGGTCTCAATTGCTGAACAATCTTCTAAATCGACCTTTTTTTGTGTTGGGGATAGGTGTTGTCATGCCTAATCAGTTCAACTTGATTGTGAAATATGAATGTTTAGAATGTGATGGGAATATGATATGAATGTCTAAGTAGTCATGCCACACTAAGATCAGTCTGTGATGGGAGAAACAGAATTAAAATTTCTAAACAAAAATCTTATAGTCTTGAATTTAAATTTTTTTTTAATAATCATGAAAGTATTATTTTCTTTATTCTTCTTATTGATCTATGTAGCTGTAAAATTTAAATTAGAAAAAAAATATATACATATTATTATACATAAAACATATTAATAATTTTGCACTTCTGACTTGTATTTAATACTATCTGTCAGATATCTATAGACATGAGTTTTAAAATTCACTATGATCCCATTTGGCAAGTTTTGAAATGTCTACTGAGTAGAAAAGGGGAATATTATTTTAGAAGTTATGGACGAGCTTATTTTGTCTTATATCATCTACCTATAAATTCAACATTTATTTTATAATGTATAGGCATCAAAATAATATTTTTTAAAAATCGTAGGTAATCAAGGAAATAATATTATATCACCACTTCAAGTAAGCAAAATATAGAAAAAATATAAATTTAAGTGTTGATATGTTAAAAAAATACTAGTCACTTATTAGAAATGGAATAACAATGCAAAAGGTGATATATTTATGATAGCCTTTACAAAGTCGAAGGCTATCAAAATTAAATAGACCAAGCAGGGGTGCAAACCCCAAAAGAACAAAATTGGACAGGCCAAACCAATCTCAAAAAGCATCAACAACCTAACCCAAATAAAGAGGGGGGAGGAAAACCTAAAACTTGACAAGGGGGGCTTGGGAAAGGGGGTTAGATTTTCCATTCCGCCTACGACAAACAATCGTCTAGGAAACACTATCATTAGGAACTTTCAAAGAAGAATCAAGCACGGAAGACTCCTATAGAGACACTGCCATGCTACTGTTGCAGCTAAGCAACACAAAGAGAACAAGCGCCAGGAGAAGAGTGAAGGTGAGGAGCAGGAGCAACGATTGCAGGAACCAAGGAGGCGGAAGGGTCCGCCACAACAGTAACATCAACTAGGGCTTCATCAACAATAAGGGGCACCTCATCTTGAGATGAATCAACCGAAAAAGGATCTAAAGCATTAATCGTCAAGTGGTCTTCCATAGGATCCTTCCACCAAGTAGCAACACCTTTGCGACGAGAGAGAGAATAGTCAAAAGCAAGGTAACCCATTGAGAGGCACCTTCGACAGCGAAAAGGGAGGCCTTCATAATCTAGCAGTTGAGTCCAAGCCCTATCCCCAACCATAAGAACCACATCCCTAGGGAGGGCCAGAGATATGTCAACATCAAAATAATAGGCGAGCAAAGGTAGAATGACCCATGGATAACGTGGCATCATCAACCTTCAAGAAGTTGCTGATGGAGTTACAGATGGCCTCAAAACAAGAAGGTTCCCAAAAATCGGGAAAAAAACCATTAGCAACCAGAGCACAAAATTATGAACCAACAGAATATGGAAACCATATAACCATCTAGAATAAACATCCAAAATTGAATCCAGAGATTCTGATCATACCAAATCAGAATTAAAACTAAGATGATCACCAAGACTTACTCGGATAGGTCCAATTTGGATATAGTGTTGTCATCGATGACAACACTTAACCAAATCCAACATATTCCAAACAATCTCCCCCTTTGGTATTGATGGCAACACTGAATGTGAATAACATTGAAGTGCAAAGGAATACCAACAATCTCCCAAAAGATTGATTTGAAATATATTTCTCCCCCTTAGATTAACACCTTCTCCCAAAATATTGATAGTTTTTTACATAAACACCTTCTCCCCCTTTGACATCAATAACAAAGGACAAATATCAAACCAAAATACTAAACCAAATAGTTGACTAGTCCCCTTGAGTAGTAGCAACATCTCATGAACCTCGATCAGAAGGATATATCTGATAAGCTGAACTGATTTATATATCCCTGCATCACGAAGTCTCTTCTAGAGGGGTGTTGACCCCGAACTAGTCTCTGCGATATTCAAAAGTATCTTTAGGCAATTTTTTAGTTACAATATCTACAATATGTTCCTTAGTAGGCACATAAACCAATCTATCTTCCTTTACTTCAACCTTATCCTTCAAGAAATTATACCTTATAGAAATGTGTTTCGATTTGGATTGAAATACCATATTCTTTGACATATCAATAGCAATAGTATTATCATAGTGAATAATAGTAGGCTCATCATAAATTATCCTTATATCTTTTAGCATTTCTTTTATTCATAAAATCTTAGTACAGTTGCTAGCAGCAACTACATACTCTGTTTCAACATTAGACAATGAAGTCCGTGATTGTTTCTTGCTAAGCCATGAAACCAACTTCTTTCCAAGAAAGAATACACCACCAGTAGTTCTCTTTTGATTATTCACATCTCTTGCCCAATCAAAATCTATATAGGCACATAATATGACGTCATCATTCTTTGGATACCATAGCCCAAACTCTGTTTTACATACCAAATATTTGAATATCCTCTTAACAACAATATCATGAGTTTCTCTAGGATTTGAGTGAAATCTAGAAGTAATACAAACAATGTTCATTATATCAGCTCTAGTTTTAGCTAGGTACAACAATCCACCAATCATCGATTTGTATCTTCTTGGATTTGCTCCAATAGATTCATCATCCTTTGACAATTCGCAACCGCTTATCATAGGAGTATCGACAGGTTTTAGAATTCTCAGGTCCAAATTTCTTAAGTAACTCCTTCACATACTTAGTTTAACAAATGAAAATACCTTTCTCAGTCTGAGCTGCAAACAAAAGAAAAATTTCATCTCACCAATCATAGATATTTTAAATTCATTCTTCATATCATTGGTAAATTTCATGCATAGAATTTATTCACCTCCAAAAATGATATCATAAGAAATATGTCATCCTGCTCAATTTTGTAATTTAAGTTACTAACAACATTACCTTTGCTAAAACCAATCTTTAAAAGATATCTATCTAATCTAGTATACCATGCTCTAGGGGCTTGTTTTAAATTCATAGATATTTTAAATTCATTCTTCATATCATTGGCAAATTTCATGCATAGAATTTATTCACCTCCAAAAATGATATCATAAGAAATATGTCATCCTGCTCAATTTTGTAATTTAAGTTACTAACAGCATTACCTTTGCTAAAACCAATCTTTAAAAGATATCTATCTAATCTAGTATACCATGCTCTAGGGGCTTGTTTTAGTCCATATATAGATTCCAATAATATTCTTGTCTTTAGGTCTGATAACTAATTCCCATGTCTTAATCTTTTCTATCTGATTTTATCCTTCTTCTATTGCTTTTATCCAATTTTCATCCTTGCTTCAATAAATGATCTTAATTCTTATCCAATTTCATAATTTATGATTTCTAAGCAATACTAATTGTGCATTGAATATCTCTATGATATGGTTGTCTCGCGTATTCTATTATGACCTAGTGCAACATTAACTTTGCACTATGCTCAGTGTCATTTATGAATATTACTCCTCTTTGTGTACTCATATTGACAGATATTTCTTTTGTATCTAAAACTATTGCCATTATCTCATGAAGCTCTGTGAAGTAGGACTGCAACCTAATCTTTTGGCATTGATTTTAGAGACTGTCTTTCTCAGGATGGCTGCACGAACTGGTCAAAATCTTGATTATCTCTCGATGATCTTTATACCTCACTTTGACTGTCCATGACGCTTATCATATTGATAGCTGGCTGAACCTTGTGGTTTGTGCTTTCATTATCTGTTCCTTTGATTTAGTATTATCTTTTTGCGGCCTAATAAAGTTTTTTGAAAATCTGTGAACTGGGTTTTCACCAGATTTTTAGAGTCATTCCGTTTTGAAGTCTTCTCATTTCTGTATAAAAATCGTCATAACCGGAATCTAGGTTTTCACGAAATCAATCTTGCCTTGTTGTTCATTGGTGACTAGGATCTGATCGTTTGCTAATTGTCATTTCTTAGGATTCTATATTTTAAATTTATATCCATGCTTATGCCTATACTGTCCTTCAGTGATTTTAAGGCTGCCATTCTAAGAGTGACTGTTGTCTATGATATTATGACTGTTCACTGTACATGTTTGAGGCACTACTTTATTCTTCACTGTTTGAGTTCCTTCAAAATACATTCAAAATATTTGAATATGCTACTCTTATTGAATGGATCAGTTTGTATTCGATCAGAAGATTATTCGCTTGAGTATTGATAGATTTCATAATCTTATGCTTCTCTAATCTTCAAGGCTGTAAATGATTGAGCATTTTTTTATTTTTTTGGGAATTCAATAGTGAACTTTTATTGTCACTTTTGGGTCTTACTTTGATCTGAGTATAATTTGTGACTCCTTTGGGTGCATGAAAGACTGCTCTTTACTCACCATTTTGAGAAAGTGACATCTGAATATTTACACTTTTGTGATAGCTTATCATGAATTTCTCTGTGAATACTATGCCCTTCATCAGGGGGCTAATGTTCTTTATTTCCATGTATTTGGTAATGATGATAATCTCCTCACTGTCATCTACAAATATTTGGATGGCTGCAAGCAGCATTTAGACTGCCTTGTTTGACTCTTTTATTCTTGTCACTAGAACTTGTGACCTAAGACTCCATAAGGTCAGAAACCATGAAGATGTTTCTATCTTTATTTCAAAAATTCAGTGACAGTATTTAGTGACAGTATTTTGTCACTGTGTTATGATATCCATACCGATGTGTTATGATATCCATACTGATTATGCACTTATGTGAAATTTCATTGTCTTTATTATTCATTGTCTTTGTGACAGTCCATTGTTGAAAGCTTCTGGACTTTATTGCCTGTGGACTAAGATATAGCGTTCACCCCATCCAATCAGTTTACTTATTTCATCTTGCTTCAAATCATTTGCTATTGAACGTTTTATCTATTTCTTATTTTCCTGATTGGCACAGACTATGAACTTTTGAAATCTTTTATTTCTAAGAGACTAAAAGATATTTGCCTATTTTTTTTTACTCTAAACTATAATTGTTGGACTATTTGATGTAGTAAATTTCTTCTCCTTCTGTTTTTTTTGGTACGCTCTAATGGTCTACCTCTTTTCGCCCTTACTGGAGTTGTGAATATGCACCCAATTATTCCCCTTTTGAAAGTAATGGAAGGGATTCTCCTCATAATTGACCTAACAAATCCTCTATGGCAGTATCTTGGGATATACTTCTCTCTATTGAACCTATCTATCTTTCATTGAAACACTTCTCTCTATTGAACGTATCCGAGATTCACGCAGTTTCAGTTATCAAATTCAACTCTCAATTCTCAACTCTCTTTAAATCTCCAAAATATTTGACCTCTTTCTTAGGATTCCAATTTTTGGTTCTGACCAAAGTTTTAAACTTTTGATTCGCAAATTCCCCTTAGCTCATACTTTCTCCTTCTGTTCTTATTGTATTATGTTTACTATTAGATATATCAATAAAAAAAATTGAAAAGCACTTCCTCATCCTGTTTCCATCTTTCACCCATGAATATTTCCATGTCCTATGATTGAATGTAAAAGACAGTTTAATGTCTCTCAATATATAACACGTACTAACAATATAGAGAATTTCCTTCGTTACCCATCCCATTTTTTGAAACAAGGAAAATGGAATAAAATTTATGTTTCTAATTTCTAATTTAAATAGCCATTTTCCATGTTTAACTATTTTCATCACAGTTTTCACATACTAAACTATTAATTTATTTATTTCATTTTATTATAAATAATTCAAGTCTAATATCATAGCTAAATGTTATTTTATTTTATTTACTTTGATCATGATTCATCATTATTCCTTAAAATAAAATTAAAAATAAAATTATATTGGCTTCTGATCTATTGTCATCAATATTCATAGGATTATTATTTCCCTAACTGAGGCTTAGGATAGGCTAAGTTATGGGGACACCCCAACATTGTGAAAATAAATAAATTTTTCTCTAAGTTATTCTACATAGTCATTCGTTTATTTATTTATAGTAAAACAAGCTTATAAAAAAGATTATAGAAACATCACTTTGGAAATATAAATTACATATTTTTCTTAAAACAAAATGAATATTATGTTTCTTACCTACCCTACATAACAATTGGATTGTTTATTTTCCATGGGCATATGTTTATTATAGAATTATAGAAATCCCCTTTTGGGAAAACAAATTCCATCATTATCCTCTTAAAACAATAAAAAATAAATAATATTTCCTTACCTACCCAACATAACCATTTTGTTACTTATTTCCCATGCGGCATAAGTTTAGTGGAAAACTATAGAAACAACTCATTGGAAATCTTAATTACCCATTTACCATTAAAAATTATTTCCCAACTACCCAACTTAACTAGCCAACACTTATTTCCCATGGGCCATAAGTTTATTGGAAAATTATAGAAACAACTCCTTTGAAATCTTAAGCATCCTATGTAACTATTGGATGACCTTACCTACCATTTTAACTATTGGATCACTTATTTGTCACATACAGGTTTTGTGCAAAATTATTCTAAAAAGACCTTGAAAATATTAACTAGTCTATGTAATAATTAAATTAACTCTTAACACTTTAGCATAACGAGCCAATAAGCACGTGGCATAAATTTACTAGAAAATTATAAAATAGGCGTTCATCATAATATAGGAAACTCTTTAAAAATTAAACTACTAAATGTTCTTTAAAATAAAACAATTTTCTAGTTACCTACCCTTCTTATCTATTCGATCTCTTATTTCAAAAAATTATTTTTTCTACCTACCCACTATCTATTTGAGTAATTTCAATTCAACCATTCAACTATTTATGCCATGATATTCCAATCGATCATCTATCTCATGACCTTCACTTGTTTGAATAAACCTTTCAATTTAAATTTCCCTTTTTCATATTACCATGATATTTTATTTTATTTATTTTTTTCTTCTGCATTTTTGTCTAATTTAGTGTTTAGGTTTACAAAAAACATTGTATTATAAACTTCACGCACTAACTTATGTTCTCTTATATGCAATAAGCATAAAAGAATATTGTATTATAAACTTCACGCACTAACTTATGTTGTCTTATATGCACCAATCCTACTGTAGATACTTTTCAACTGAGAATATTAGAAATAGTTTACATCTTGATAGAAGATGTTTATTAAAATATTGTAGTGATGCTAAACTAGAAGCCATGCACCCCAATTTGACTTAAAAATGCATAACAATTTTTGTATATTGCTATCAAGTTTTCATTACTACAGAGAGATTTTTCCCAATCTTCAGTGCAAAGAGATTGTTATCAAAGATTCCTTTTCCGTTCTTTTCAACATTCTTAGTAGCAGATCAGAGATTGAATAAAGGAGAAGCAATATAAAGTGTTTGATAAGTGTCTCTCTTGCTTTTATTTTCAACTTTCTTAGTCGTAAATCAAACATTGAATTACTGAGAAGCAATATAGGATGTTTGATAAGTGTCTCTCTTTCCTTTCTTTCCAATTTTCCAAAATTGTTTGTATCATAAGAAAGAACATGAACAAACTTGTTTTCTATTACTTTAAAAATGCAATTATTTGAAATCAACATAAAAAAGACAAGATCAATCTAGAAATATGTGATTTTGTTACTGATATAATTTTTCCTATTGTTTACATATATGAATTATTAATATAATTTCATTACCTATAAAGTGAAAATGATTCAAATTATCCATGTGTTGCAGTTAAAATTATATTTTTAAATATGATATTAGGGTTTGTATAAATAATCTGGATGTTAACTCTCATCTTTTTGATTTGTTAAACCTCAGATCATTGAGAAATCTGTTGAATGAAAAACATAGAATTCATGCTTTAAATAGAAAATGTTTACTGTTACATGTGCATGCTAGACCCAGACTAGGATAATCAATCTTTTAAAAAAAAATCCGACAAAATAATGTTTTAGAAATTTTATTTTCTAAATTATTTAACTTTCAAGATCACAAAGTGAATCGCATTGTGAGATATTGTAGATAGTTTGCTAAAATGCACATAAAATAGGTACATAAATTAATTTTGGAGCCGTCAAATGCTTTGATAAAAAGATTTCTCTAGAGATGAGTAATAGAATTCAATTAACCATTTTTGTTATTTGGAAGAAAACCTTTGCATTATAAAAATTATTTATATTAACTCATTAGTTTGTCCATTCATTTCCAGGAAGAAGCGGGGGCGGAGAGAACATTCTCATTTTGCAGATCATAGCCTGTCGAGGTAAGTCCTTAGGGTTATCATGCCAGATCTTAGTTGACAGCTCTTGCCAGCTCAATGTAGATGGATTATTTATGACCTTGAACTCTATATCTCTTTCTCTTTATATAAAGAATGTTGGTGCACAGTAAAAATCGTGATGCTTCCACATATCAAATATACCTAGAAAACAACCTGCCTCACTCTATATATATATTACTTAATGTAGTAAACAATCCATCTACAACGAGTTGGCTGGAAACCTGGAAAACCTGAGGGACGTGTAGTTGGCTAAGAGCTGGCTAAATAACATTAATGACTTACCTCGACAGAGTTTCACCGTCAAATTGAATATGAGGGTACGACAGTTATTTCATGGAGCAAATTGTCAAAAGGATCTCAACCTAATCATCAGAGCTGAGCAAAAGGAAAGATATATGATTCATTTAGTGGTTAGATCTACTGATAGTTTTCTCACTAATCCAATTGAGCCATCTATGGTCTTTTCTTAGCCTTCCTAGCATGGCAAGTCATTTCATGCGATATGCGTATCATATAGTGGATATTTGAAATACATCACCTGTCAATCCATTTGTCTGAAATTAATTTTAATCCACACAGCCAAGGAATTCGATACACCCCTTCTACAAGATAACTAGTTTTTCTTTGAAAAAGAATCAGAGAAATTACATTAATGTCTACAAATGTTGAGAATTGGTCAATTGGATTGAAAACTACAACTACAATAGCATGAGGGAATGAAAATGACCTGCAACATTTTAAGAAAATACGAGGGTACAAGCTAAAAGCGAGAAGTTAAGAAAGGAAACACTTAAACTAGAAATAAACCCAACTAACATAAACCCTAAATGTAAAATAAATAATGTCCTAATTCAAAACTTAGCAGAACCTTGTAAATCCAAAACCTCACATTTGTAAATAGTCGCCTCAGGAATCAAGGAAATATGGCTATTTACAAATGAAGAAGCGCTCCGATTTCACTATTTGAAGAGAAAACACTGTGGCATATGAGCTCGTTTTTCTCTTCAAATAGTGAAATACGAGCTCTTCTTCATTTGTAAATTCCAGTTTTTCCTTGATTCCTGAGGCAGCCATTTACAAATGTGAGCTTTGGGATTTACCAGGTTCCACTGAGTTTTGAATAAGGACACTATTTATTTTACATTTAGAGTTTATCTCAGCTGGGCTTATCTTAGTTTAAGTCTTTTCTTTCTGACCCACTGGCTTTTAGCTTGAAACCTCTATTTTCTTATAATGTTGCAGGTCATTTTCATGCCCTCATGCTATTGTAGTTTTTATTTTTTAGTTCAATTGACTCATTCTCAACATTTGTAGACAATATTGTAATTTATCTTATCTTTTTTCACATAAAAATAGTTACTTCAAGAAGATGTGTATCGCATTTCTTGACTGAATGGATTAGGATTAATTTAAGACATATGGATTAACAATATTGAGACTTAAACTTGTATGACTTGACATTCTAGGAAGGTTTAGAAAAACCGGCCAGATGGCTCAACTGGAATAGTGAGAAAACTATAGGTAGATCGTGGTCCATAGATCTGATGAATCAGAGTTGAACCACAAGGAATGCAGCAGATTCAACATGAAATATAGAGAGGATAAATCTAACATTCATTGCACCGACGTTTATGATTCTGATGATTCAGAGTTGAATGAGAAGGAATGAAGCGGATTCAACATTAAAAATAGAGAGTATATACGGTACAAATCCTTGGGTGATGGTAGCTTTGCTAAGACATTTAGCACCGAAAGAAATTGAAATGACAGAGGTAAACCTTGGTGTTCCTATTGTATTCAACATGCTTGGAGAAAACGTTTAAGGATCTAGAAAATGTCATTGCAGAAACCCCTCTACAGTTACTACACCAATCTTCCGAAGTGGCTGCAAGGCAATACTTGCGCCATAATATTAAAAATAGGTTGAAAGAGGCGACTGAAATTTGAATCATCTTCAAGTGCAAAGGCAGATTAATTATGCATTTCTTCCTCCTTTTTCCATTTTTGGTCTCAGTTTTGTGGTGGGGACAGGTGTTGTCACGCCTAATCAGTTCAGCTTGATTGTGAAATATGATGGGAATATGATATGAATGTCTAAGTAGTCATGCGACACTAAGATCAGTCTATGATCAGAGAAACAAAATTAAAACTTCTAAACAAAAATCTTATAGTCTTGAATTTAATTTTTTTTTAAATAATCATGAAAGTATTATTTTCTTTATTCTTCTTATTGTTCTATGTAGCTGTAAAATTTAATTTAGAAAAAAAATATATACATATTATTATACATAAAACATATTAATAATTTTTTGCACTTCTGACTTGTATTTCATACTATCTGTCAGATATCTATAGACTTGAGTTTTAAAATTCACTATGATCCCATTTGGCAAGTTTTGAAATGTCTACTAAGTACAAAAGGGGAATATTATTTTAGAACTTATGGATGAGCTTATTTTGTCTTACATCGTCTACCTATAAACTCAACATTTATTTTATAATGTATAGGCATCAAAATAATATTTTTTAAAAATCATAGGTAATCAAGGAAATAATATTATATCATGAATTCAAGTAAGCAAAAGATAGAAAAAATATAAATTTAAGTGTTGATATGTTAAAAAAATACCAGTCACTTATTAGAAAGGGAAAAACAATGCAAAAGGTGATATATTTTTGATAGCCTTTACAAAGTCGAAGGCTATCAAAATTAAATAGACCAGGCAGGGTTGCAAACCCCAAAAGAACAAAGTTGTGTAGGCCAAACCAATCTCAAAAACCATCAACAACCAAACCCAAATCAAGAAGCCCCAGGAGCAAAGTGAAGGTGAGGAGAAAAAGCAATGATTGCAGGAACCAAGGAGGTGGAAGGGTCCGCCACAACAGTAACATCAACCATGGCTTCATCAACAATAAGGGGCACCTCATCTTGAGATGGATCAACCGAAAAAGGATCTAAAGCATTAATCGTCAAGTGGTCTTCCATAGGATCCTTCCACCAAGTAGCAACACCTTTGCGACGAGAGAGAGAACAGTCAAAAGCAAGGTTGAAAGAAAGGATCTAGAAAATGTCATTGCAGAAACCCCCTCTACAGTTACTACACCAATCTTCCGAAGTGGCTACAAGGCAATACTTGTGCCATAATGTTAAAAATAGGTTGAAAGAGGCGACTGAAATTTGAATCATCTTCAAGTGCAAAGGCAGCTTAATTATGCATTTCTTCCACCTTTTTCCATTTTTGGTCTCAGTTGCTGAACAATCTTCTGAATCGACCTTTTTTTGTGTTGGGGATAGGTGTTGTCATGCCTAATCAGTTCAGCTTGATTGTGAAATATGATGGGAATATGATATGAATGTCTAAGTAGTCATGCGACACTAAGATCAGTCTGTGAGACACTAAGATCAGTCTGTGATCGGAGAAACATAATTAAAATTTCTAAACAAAAATCTTATAGTCTTGAATTTAAATTTTTTTTTAATAAATATGAAAGTATTATTTTCTTTATTCTTCTTATTGATCTATGTAGCTGTAAAATTTAATTTAGAAAAAAATTATATACATATTATTATACATAAAACATATTAATAATTTTTTGCACTTCTGACTTGTATTTAATACTATCTGTCAGATATCTATAGACTTGAGGTTTAAAATTCGCTATGATCCCATTTGGCAAGTTTTGAAATGTCTATTGAGTAGAAAAGGGGAATATTATTTTAGAACTTATGGATGAGCTTATTTTGTCTTACATCGTCTACTATAAATTCAACATTTATTTTAGAATGTATAGGCATTAAAATAATATTTTTTTAAAATCGTAGGTAATCAAGGAAATAATATTATATCACCACTTCAAGTAAGCAAAAGACAGAAAAAATATAAATTTAAGTGTTGATATGTTAAAAAAATACCAGTCACTTATTAGAAATGGAATAACAATGCAAAAGGTGATATATTTTTTATAGCCTTTACAAAGTCAAAGGCTATCAAAATTAAATAGACCAGGCAGGGGTGCAAACCCCAAAAGAACAAAGTTGGACAGGCCAACCCAATCTCAAAAACCATCAACAACCCAACCCAAATCAAGAGGGGGGAGGAAAACCTGAAACTTGACAAGGGGGGCTTGGGAAATGGGGTTAGATTTTCCTTTCCGCCTACGACAAACAATCGTCTAGGAAACACTATCATTAGGAACTTTCAAAGAAGAATACAGCGCGGAAGACTCCTACAGAGTCACTGCCATGCTACTGTTGCAGCTGAGCAACACAAAGAGAACAAGTGCCAAGAGCAGAGTGAAGGTGAGGAGCAGGAGCAACGAGTGCAGGAACCAAGGAGGCGGAAGGGTCCGCAACAACAGTAACATCAACCAGGGGTTCATCAACAATAAGGGGCACCTCATCTTGAGATGAATCAACTGAAATAGGATGTAAAGCATTAATTGTCAAGTGGTCTTCCATAGGATCCTTCCACCAAGTAGCAACACCTTTGCGATAAGAAAGAGAACAGTCAAAAGCAAGGTGACCCATTGAGAGGCACCTTCAACAGCAAGAAGGGAGGCCTTCATAATCCAGCAGTTGAGTCCAAGGCCTATCCCCAACCATAAGAACCACATCCCTACGGAGGGCTAGCCATATGTCAACATCAATTAATAGGCAAGCAAAGGTAGAATGACCCATGGATAACATGGCATCATCAACCTTCAAGAAGTTGCTAATGGAGTTACCGATGGCCTCAAAACAAGAAGGTTCCAAAAAATCAAGAACAAAAGCATTAGCAACCAGAGCACAAAATTATGAACCAACAGAATATGGAAACCATATAACCATCTAGAATAAACATCCAAAACTGAATCCAGAGATTCTGATCATACCAGATCAGAATTAAAACTAAGATGATCACCAAGACTAACTGGGATAGGTCCAATTTGGATATAGTGTTGTCATCGATGACAACACTTAACCAAATCAAACATATTCCAAACAATCTCCCCCTTTGGCATTGATGGCAACACTGAATGTGAAAAACATCCAAGTGCAAAGGAATACCAACAATCTCCCAAAAGATTGATTTGAAATATATTTCTCCCCCTTAGATTAACACCTTCTCCAAAAATATTGATAGTTTTCTACATAAACACCTTCTCCCACTTCGACATCAATAACAAAGGAAAAATATCAAACCAAAATACTGAACCAAATAGTTCACTACTCCCCTTGAGTAGTAGCAACATCTCATCAACCTCGATCAGAAGGATATGTCTAATAAACTGAACTGATTTATATATCCCTGCATCACGAAGTCTCTTCTAGAGGGGTATTGACCCCGATCTAGTCTCTGCGATATTCAAAAGTATCTTTAGGCAATGGTTTAGTTACAATATCTACAATATGTTCCTTAGTAGGCAAATAAACCAATCTGTCTTCCTTTACTTCAACCTTTTCCTTCAAGAAATTATACCTTATAGAAATGTGTTTTGATTTGGATTGAAATACCAGATTCTTTCACATATCAATAGCAATAGTATTATCATACTGAATAATAGTAGGCTCATCATAAATTATCCTTATATCTTTTTGCATTTGTTTTATCCTTAAAATCTTAGTATAGTTGGTAGTAGCAACTACATACTCTGTTTCAATATTAGACAATGAAGTGCATGATTGTTTCTTGCTAAGCCATGAAACCAACTTCTTTCCAAGAAAGAATACACCACAAGTAGTTCTCTTTTGATCATTCACATCTCCTGCCCAATCAAAATCTATATAGGCACATAATATGAAGTCATCATTCTTTGGATACCATAGCCCAAACTCTGTTTTACATACCAAATATTTGAATATCCTCTTAACAGCAATATCATGAGTTTCTCTAGGATCTGAGTGAAATCTAGAAGTAATACAAACAATGTTCATTATATCAGGTCTAGTTTTAGTTAGGTACAACAATCCACCAATCATCGATTTGTATCTTCTTGGATTTGCTCCAATAGATTCATCATCCTTTGACAATTTGCAACCCCTTATCATAGGAGTATCGACAGGTTTTAGATTTCTCAAGTCCAAATTTCTTAAGTAACTCCTTCACATACTTAGTTTAACAAATGAAAATACCTTTCTCAGTATGAGCAATCTGCAAACAAAAGAAAACTTTCATCTCACCAATCATAGATATTTTAAATTCATTCTTCATATCATTAGCAAATTTCATGCATAGAATTTATTCACCTCCAAAAATGATATGATAAGAAATATGTCATACTGCTCAATTTTGTAATTTAAGTTACTAACAGCATTACCTTTGCTAAAACTAATCTTTAAAAGATATCTATCTAATCTAGCATACCATGCTTTAGGGGCTTGTTTTAGTCCATATAAAGATTTCTTCATTCTACAAACCATGTCTTTGTCTTCTGAAGAAAAAAATCCATCAGGCTGCTCTATGTAGACTTCCTCTTCTAAGACTTCGTTTAGAAATGTACGTTTGACATCCATCTAATATACTTTGTAGTTCTTGTGCGCAGATTAGACCATAAATAGTCATACCGCTTCAATTCTTGCAACTGGACCATAAGTCTCTCCATAATCAAATCCATCTTCCTGTGAATATCCTTTGTAAACTAGTCTAGCCTTGTTCCTCACAACCAGACCTTCCATATTTAATTTATTCCTGAAAATCCATTTATTTCCAATAATATTCTTGTCTTTAGGTGTAGTAACTAATTCCCATATCTTAGTCTTTTCTATCTGATTTTATCCTTCTTCTATTGCTTTTATCCAATTTTCATTCTTGCTTCAATAAATGATCTATAAATGATCTTAATTCTTATCCAATTTCATAATTTATGATTTCTAAGCAATACTAATTGTGGATTGAATATCTCTGTGATATTGTTGTCTCGTGTATTCTATTATGACCTAGTGCAACATTAACTTTGCACTATGCTCAGTGTCGTTTATGGATATTACTCCTCTTTGTGTAATCATATTGACAGATATTTCTTTTTTATCTAAAACTATTGCCATTATCTCATGAAGCTATGTGAAGTAGAACTACAACCTAATATTTTGGTATTGATTTTAGAGACGGTCTTTCTCATGATGGCTGCACGAACTGGTCAAAATCTTGATTATCTCTTGATGATCTTTATACCTCACTTTGACTGTCCATGAGGCTTATCAATCATGAGGCTTATCATATTGATAGCTGGCTGAACCTTGTGGTTTGTGCTTTCATTATCTGTTCCTTTGATTTAGTATTATCCTTTTGCTGACTAGTAAAGTTTTTTGAAAATCCGTGAACTGGGTTTTCACCAGATTTTTAGGGTCATTCCGTTTTGAAGTCTTCTCATTTCTGTATAAAAATCGTCATAACCGGAATCTAGGTTTTCACAAAATCATGAAAACATTAAGACTATATCTTTGCTTGTTATTCATTGTGCACTAGGATCTGCTCCTTTTCTAATTGTTATTTCTTAGAATTCTATATTTTAAATTTATATCCATGCTTATGCCTATACTGTCCTTCAGTGATTTTAAGGCTGCCGTTCTAAGAGTGACTGTTGTCTATGATATTATGACTGTTCACTGTACATGTTTGAGGCACTACTTTATTCTTCACTGTTTGAGTTCCTTCAAAATACATTCAAAATATTTGAATATGCTACTCTTATTGAATGGATCAGTTTCTATTTGATCATAAGATTATTCGCTTGAGTATTGATAGTTTTCATAATCTTATGCTTCTCTAATCTGCAAGGCTGGAAATGATTGAGCATTTTTTTATTTTTTTGGGAATTCAATAGTGAACTTTTATTGTCACTTTTGGGTCTTACTTTGATCTGAGTATAATTTGTGACTCCTTTGGGTGCATGAAAGACTGCTCTTTACTCACCATTTTGAGAAAGTGACATCTGAATATTTACACTTTTGTGATAGCTTATCATGAATTTCTCTGTGAATACTATGCCCTTCATCAGGGAGCTAATGTTCTTTATTTCCGTGTATTTGGTAATGCTGATAATCTCCTCACTGTCTTTTACAAATATTTGGATGGCTGCAAGCAGTATTTAGACTGTCTTGTTTGACTCTTTTATTCTTGTCACTAGAACTTGTGACCTAAGACTCCATAAGGTCCGAAACCATGAAGATGTTTCTATCTTTATTTCAAAAATACAGTCACTGTATTTTGTCACTGTGTTATGATATCCATACTGATTATGCACTTCTTTGAAATTTCATTGTCTTTGTGACAGTCCATTGTTGAAAGCTTTTGGACTTTATTGCCTGTGGACTAAGATATAGCGTTCACCCCATCCAATCAGTTTACTTATTTCATCTTGCTTCAAATCATTTGCTATTGAACGTTTTATCTATTTGTTATTTTCCTGATTGGCACAGACTATGAACTTTTGAAGTCTTTTTTTTCTAAGCGACTAAAAGATATTTGCCTATTTTTTTTTACTCTAAACTATAATTGTTTGACAATTTGTTGAAGTAAATTTCTTCTCCTTCTGTTTTTTTTGGTACGCTCTAATGGTCTACCTCTTTTCGCCCTTACTGGAGTTGTGAATATGCACCCAATTATTCCCCTTTTGAAAGTAATGGAAGGGATTCTCCTCATAATTGACCTAACAAATCCTCTATGGCACTATCTTGGGATATACTTCTCTCTATTGAACCTATCTATCTTTCATTGAAACACTTCTCTCTATTGAACCTATTGGAGATTCACGCAGTTTCAGTTATCAAATTCAACTCTCAACTCTCAACTCTATTTAAATCTCCAAAATATTTGACCTTTTTCCTAGGATTCCAATTTTTGGTTCTGACCAAAGTTTTAAACTTTTGATTCACAAATTCCTCTTGGCTAATACTTTCTCCTTCTATTCTTTTTGTATTATGTTTACTATTAGATATATCAATGAAAAAAATTGAAATGCACTTCCTGATCCTATTTCCATCTTTCACCCATTAATATTTCCATGTCCTTTGATTGAATGTAAAAGACAGTTTAATGTCTCTCAATATACAACAACTACTAACAATATAGAGAGTTTCCTTCGTTACCCATCCCATTTTTTGAAACAAGGAAAATGGAATAAAATTTATGTTTCTATTTTCTAATTTAAATAGCCATTTTCCATGTTTAACTGTTTTCATCACAGTTTTCACATACTAAACTATTAATTAATTTATTTCATTTTCTTATAAATAATTCAAGTCTAATATCATAGCTAAATTTTATTTTATTTTATTTACTTTGATCATGATTCATCATTATTCCTTAAAATAAAATTAGAAATAAAATTATATTGGCTTCTGATCTATTGTGATCAATGTTCATAGGATTATTATTTCCCTAACTGAGGCTTAGGATACGTTAAGTTGTGGGGACACCCCAACATTGTGAAAATAAATAAATTTTTCTCTAAGTTATTCTACATAGTCATTCGTTTATTTATTTACAGTAAAACGAGCTTATAAAAAAGATTATAGAAACATCACTTTGGAAATATAAATTACATATTTTTCTTAAAACAAATGAATATTCTGTTTCTTACCTACCCTACATAACAATTGGATTATTTATTTTCCATGGGCATATGTTTACTGTAGAATCATAGAAATCCCCTTTTGGGAAAACAAATTCCATCATTATCCTCTTAAAACAATAAAAAATAAATAATATTTCCTTACCTACCCAACATAACCATTTTGTTACTTATTTCCCATGGGGCATAAGTTTAGTGGAAAACTATGGAAACAACTCCTTGGAAATCTTAATTACCCATTTACCATTAAAAATTATTTCCCAACTACCTAACTTAACTAGTCAACACTTATTTCCCATGGGCCATAAGTTTATTGGAAAATTATAGAAACAACTCCTTTGAAATCTTAAGCATCCTATGTAACTATTGGATGACCTTACCTACCATTTTAACTAATAAGCACGTGGCATAAATTTACTAGAAAATTCTAAAAACACCTTATTGGAAATACTACCCTATGTAGGTGTTCATCATAATATAGGAAACTCTTAAAAAATTAAACTACTAATTATGCACTTCTGTGAAATTTCATTGTCTTTATTATTCATTGCCTTTGTGACTGTCATTCATTTATTTATTTATAGTAAAATGAGCTTATAAAAAAGATTATAGAAACATCACTTTGGAAATATAAATTACATATTTTTGTTAAAAAAAATGAATATTATGTTTCTTACCTACCCTACATAACAATCGGATTATTTATTTTCCAAGGGCATATGTTTATTGTAGAATCATAGAAATTCCCTTTTGGGAAAACAAATTCCATCATTATCCTCTTAAAACAATAAAAAATAAATAATATTTCCTTACCTACCCAACATAACCATTTTGTTACTTATTTCCCATGGGGCATAAGTTTAGTGGAAAACAACTCCTTGGAGATCTTAATTATCCATTTACCATTAAATTTTTTTTCCCAACTACCTAACTTAACTAGTCAACACTTATTTCCCATGGGCCATAAGTTTATTGGAAAATTATAGAAACAACTCCTTTGAAATCTTAAGTATCCTATGTAACTATTGGATGACCTTACCTACCATTTTAACTATTGGATCACTTATTTGTCACATACAGGTTTTGTGCAAAATTATTCTAAAAAGACCTTGAAAATATTAACTGCTCTATGTAATAATTAGATTAACTCTTAACACTTTAGCATAACGAGCTAATAAGCACGTGGCATAAATTTACTAGAAAATTATAAAAACACCTTATTGGAAATACTAACTACCCTATGTAGGCATTCATCATAATATAGGAAACTCTTAAAAAATTAAACTACTAATTGTTCTTTAAAATAAAACAATTTTTTGGTTACCTACCCTTCTTATCTATTGGATGCCTTATTTCAAAAAATTATTTTTTCTACCTACCCACTATCTATTTGAGTAATTTCAATTCAACCATTCAACTATTTATGCCATGATATTCCAATCGATCATCTACCTCATGACCTTCACTTGTTTGAATAAACCTTTCAATTTAAATTCCCCTTTTTCATATTACCATGATATTTTATTTTATTTATTTTTTTCTTCTGCATTTTTGTCTAATTTAGTGTTTAGGCTTACAAAAACCATTGTATTATAAACTTCACACACTAACTTATGTTCTCTTATATGCAATAAGCATAAAAGAATATTGTATTATAAACTTCACGCACTAACTTATGTTCTCTCATATGCACCAATCCTACCGTAGATACTTTTCAACTGAGAATATTAGAAATATTTTCGTTACATCTTGATAGAAGATGTTTATTAAAATATTGTAGTGATGCTAAACCAGAAGCCATGCACCCCAATTTGACTTAAAAATGGATAACAGTTTTTGTATATTGCTATCAAGTTTTCATTACTACAGAGAGATTTTTCCCAATCTTCAGTGCAAAGAGATTGTTATCAAAGATTCCTTTTCCGTTCTTTCCAACATTCTTAGTAGTAGATCAGAGATTGAATAAAGGAGAAGCAATATAAAGTGTTTGATAAGTGTCTCTCTTGCTTTTATTTTCAACTTTCTTAGTCGTAAATCAAACATTGAATTACTGAGAAGCAATATAGGATGTTTGATAAGTGTCTCTCTTTCCTTTCTTTCCAATTTTACAAAATTGTTTGTATCATAAGAAAGAACATGAACAAACTTGTTTTCTATTATTTTAAAAATGCAATTATTTGTAATCAACATAAAAAGGACAAGATCAAACTAGAAATATGTGATTTTGTTACTGTTATAATTTTTCCAATTGTTTACATATATGAATTATTAATATAATTTCATTACCTATAAAGTGAAAATGATTCAAATTATCCATGTGTTGCAGTTAAAATTAAATTTTTAAATATGATATTAGGGTTTGTATAAATAATCTGGTTGTTAACTCTCATCTTTTTCATTTGTTAAACCTCAGATCATTGAGAAATCCGTTGAATGAAAAACATAGAATTCATGCTTTAAATAGAAAATGTTTATTGTTACGTGTGCATGCTAGACCCAGACTAGGATAATCAATCTTTTAAAAATAAATCAGATAAAATAATGTTTTAGAAATTTTATTTTCTAAATTATTTAACTTTCAATATCACAAAGTGAATCGCATTGTGAGATATTGTAGATAGTTTGCTAAAATGCACATAAAATAGGTACATAAATTAACTTTGGAGCCGTCAAATGCTCTCATAAAAAGATTTCTCTAGAGATAAGTAATAGAATTCAATTAACCATTTTTGTTATTTGGAAGAAAACCTTTGCATTATAAAAATTATTTATATTAACTCATTAGTTTGTCCATTCATTTCCAGGAAGAAGCGGGAGCGGAGAGAACATTCTCATTTTGCAGATCATAGCCTGTCGAGGTAAGTCCTTAGGTTTATCATGCCAGATCTTAGTTGACAGCTCTTGCCATCTCAATGTAGATGGATTATTTATGACCTTGAACTCTATATATGTTTCTCTCTATATAAACAATGTTGGTGCACAGTAAAAATCGTGATGCTTCCACATATCAAATATACCTAGAAAACAGCCTGCCTCACTCTATATATATATTACTTAATGTAGTAAACAATCCCTCTACAACGAGTTGGCTGGAAAACTAGAAAACATGAGGGACGTGTAGTTGGGTAAGACCTGGCTAAATAACATTAATGACCTACCTCGACAGAGTTTCACCGTCAAATTGAAAATGAGGGTACGACAGTTATTTCATGGAGGAAATTGTCAAAAGGATCTCAACCTAATCATCAGAGCTGAGCAAAAGGAAAGATATATGATTCATTTAGTGGTTAGATCTACTGATAGTTTTCTCACTAATCCAATTGAGCCATCTGTGGTCTTTTCTTAGCCTTCCTAGCATGGCAAGTCATTTCATGGGATATGCATATCATATAGTGGATATTTGAAATACATCAGCTGTCAATTCATTTGTCTGAAATTAATTTTAATCCACACAGCCAAGGAATTCGATACACCCCTTCTACAAGATAACTAGTTTTTCTTTGAAAAAGAATCAGAGAAATTACATTAATGTCTACAAATGTTTAGAATTGGTCAATTGGATTGAAAACTACAACTACAATAGCATGAGGGAATGAAAATGACCTGCAACATTTTAAGAAAATATGAGGTTACAAGCTAAAAGCGAGAAGTTAAGAAAGGAAACACTTAAACTAGAAATAAACCCAACTAACATAAACCCTATATGTAAAATAAATAATTTCCTAATTCAAAACTCAGCAGAACCTCGTAAATCCCAAACCTCACATTTGTAAATAGCCGCCTCAGGAATCAAGGAAATACGGCTATTTACAAATGAAGAAGTGCTCCGATTTCACTATTTGAAGAGAAAACACTGTGGCATATGAGCTCGTTTTTCTCTTCAAATAGTGAAATACGAGCTCTTCTTCATTTGTAAATTCCAGTTTTTCCTTGATTCCTGAGGCAGCTATTTACAAATGTGAGCTTTGGGATTTACCAGGTTCCACTGAGTTTTGAATAAGGACACTATTTATTTTACATTTAGAGTTTATCTTAGTTGGGCTTATCTTAGTTTAAGTCTTTTCTTTTTGACCCACTGGCTTGTAGCTTCAAACCTCTATTTTATAATAATGTTGCAGGTCATTTTTATGCCTTCATGCTATTGTAGTTTGTATTTTATAGTTCAATTGACTCATTCTCAACATTTGTAGACAATATTGTAATTTATCTTATTTTTTTTCACAGAAAAATAGTTACTTCGAGAAGAAGTGTATCGCATTTCTTGGCTGAGTGGATTAGGATTAATTTAAGACATATGGATTAACAGTATGGAGACTTAAACTTGTATGACTTGACATGCTAGGAAGGTAAAGAAAAATCAGCCAGATGGCTCAACTGGAATAGTGAGAAAACTATAGGTAGATCGTGGTCCATAGATCTGATGAATCAAAGTTGAACCACAAGGAATGCAGCAGATTCAACATGAAATATAGAGAGGATAAATATGACATTCATTGCACTGACATATATGATTCTGATTATTCAGAGTTGAATGAGAAGGAATGAAGCGGATTCAACATCAAAAATATAGAGTATATACGGGACAAATCCACAGGTGATGGTAGCTTTGCTAAGACATTTAGCACCGAAAGAAATTGAAATGACAGAGTTAAACCTTGGTGTTCCTAATGTATTTAACATGCTTGGAGAAATAGAAAATGTCATTGCAGAAACCCCTCTACAGTTACTACACCAATCTTCTGAAGTGGCTGCACTGCAATACTTGCGCCATAATGTTAAAAATAGGTTGAAAGAGGCGACTGAAATTTGAATCATCTTCAAGTGCAAAGGCAGCTTAATTATGTATTTCTGCCTCCTTTTTCCATTTTTGGTCTCAGTTGCTGAACAATCTTCTGAATCGACCTTTTTTTTGTGTTGGGGACAGGTGTTGTCACGCCTAATCAGTTCAGCTTGATTGTGAAATATGAATGTTTAGAATGTGATGGGAATATGATATGAATGTCTAAGTAGTCATGCCACACTAAGATCAGTCTGTGATGGGAGAAATAGAATTAAAATTTCTAAACAAAAATCTTATAGTCTTGGATTTAAATTTTTTTTTAATAATCATGAAAGTATTATTTTCTTGATTCTTCTAATTGTTCTATGTAGCTGTAAAATTTAATTTAGAAAAAAAATATATACATATTATTATACATAAAACATATTAATAATTTTTCGCACTTCTGACTTGTATTTAATACTATCTCTCAGATATCTATAGACTTGAGTTTTAAAATTCACTATGATCCCATTTGGCAAGTTTTGAAATGTCTATTGAGTAGAAAAGGGGAATATTATTTTAGAACTTATGGACGAGCTTATTTTGTCTTACATCTCTACCTATAAATTCAACATTTATTTTATAATGTATAGGCATCAAAATAATATTTTTAAAAAATCGTAGGTAATCAAGGAAATAATATTATATCACCACTTCAAGTAAGCAAAAGATAGAAAAAATATAAATTTAAGTGTTGATATGTTAAAAAAATACCAGTCACTTATTAGAAAGGGAATAACAATGCAAAAGGTGATATATTTTTGATAGCCTTTACAAAGTCGAAGGTTATCAAAATTAAATAGACCAAGCAGGAGTGCAAACTCCAAAAGAACAAAGTTGGACAAGCCAAACCAATCTCAAAAACCGTGAACAACCCAACCCAAATCAAGAGGGGGGAGGAAAACTTGAAGCTTGACAAGGGGGGCTTGGGAAAGGGGGTTAGATTTTCCTTTCTGCCTATGACAAACAATCGTCTAGGAAACACTATCATTAGGAACTTTCAAAGAAGAATCAAGCGCGGAAGACTCCTACAGAGTCACTACCATGCTACTATTGCAGTTGAGCAACACAAAGAGAACAAGCGCCAGGAGCAGAGTGAAGGTGAGGAGCAGGAGCAACGATTGCAGGAACCAAGGAGGCGGAAGGGTCCGACACAACAGTAACATCAACCAGGGCATCATCAACAATATTGGGCACCTCATCTTGAGATGAATCAACTGAAAAAGTATCTAAAGCATTAATCATCAAGTGGTCTTCCATAGGATCCTTGCACCAAGTAGCAACACCTTTGCGACGAGAGAGAGAATAGTCAAAAGCAAGGTGACCCATTGAGAGGAACCTTTGACAGTGAAAAGGGAGGCCTTCATAATCCAGTGGTTGAGTCCAAGGCCTATCCCCAACCATAAGAATCACATCCCTAGGGAGGTCCAGAGATATGTCAACATCAATTAATAGGCGAGCAAAGGTAGAATGACCCATGGATAACGTGGCATCATCAACATTCAAGAAGTTGCTAATGGAGTTACCAATGGCCTCAAAACAAGAAGGTTCCCAAAAATCAGGAACAAAAGCATTAGCAACCAGAGCACAAAATTATGAACCAACAGAATATGGAAACCATATAACCATCTAGAATAAACATCCAAAACTGAATCCAGAGATTCTGATCATACCAGATCAGAATTAAAACTAAGATGATCACCAAGACTAACTGGGATAGGTCCAATTTGGATATAGTGTTGTCATCGATGAAAACACTTAACCAAATCCAACATATTCCAAACAATATCCCCTTTTGGCATTGATGGCAACATGGAATGTGAAAAACATCCAAGTGCAAAGGAATACCAACAATCTCTCAAAAGATTGATTTGAAATATATTTCTCCCCCTTAGATTAACACCTTCTCCCAAAATATTGATAGTTTTTTACATAAACACCTTCTCCCCCTTTAACATCAATAACAAAGGACAAATATCAAACCAAAATATTGAACCAAATAGTTGACTACTCCCCTTGAGTAGTAGCAACATCTCATCAACCTCGATCAGAAGGATATGTCTGATAAGCTGAACTGATTGATATATCCCTGCATCACGAAGTCTCTTCTAGAGGGGTGTTGACCCTGAACTAGTCTCTGCGATATTCAAAAGTATCTTTAGGCAATGGTTTAGTTACAATATCTACAATATGTTCCTTAGTAGGCACATAAACCAATATGTCTTCCTTTACTTCAACCTTTTCCTTCAAGAAATTGTACCTTATAGAAATGTGTTTCGATTTGGATTGAAATACCAGATTCTTTGACATATCAATAGCAATATTATTATCATAGTGAATAATAGTAGGCTCATCATAAATTATCCTTATATCTTTTAGCATTTGTTTTATCCATAAAATCTTACTACAGTTGGTAGCAACAACTATATACTCTGTTTCAACATTAGACAATGAAGTGCGTGATTGTTTCTTGCTAAGCCATGAAACCAACGTCTTTCCAAGAAAGAATACACAACCAGTAGTTCTCTTTTGATCATTCACATCTGCTTCCCAATCAAAATCTATATTTGCACGTAATATGAAGTCATCATTCTTTGGATACCATAGCCCAAACTTTGTGTTACATACCAAATATTTGAATATCCTCTTAACAGCAATATCATGAGTTTCTCTAGGATCTGAGTGAAATCTAGAAGTAATACAAACAATGTTCATTATATCAGGTCTAGTTTGAGTTAGGTACAACAATCCACCAATCATCAATTTGTATCTGCTTGGATTTACTCTAGGAGATTCATCATCCTTTGACAATTCGCAACCGCTTATCATAGGAGTATCGACAGGTTTAGAATTCTCAGGTCCAAATTTCTTAAGTAAATCCTTCACATACTTAGTTTAACAAATGAAAATAACTTTCTCAGTCTGAGTAATCTACAAACAAAAGAAAAATTTCATCTCACCAATCATAGACATTTTAAATTCATTCTTCATATCATTAGCAAATTTCATTCATAGAATTTATTCACCTCCAAAAATGATATCATAAGAAATATGTCATCCTGCTCAATTTTGTAATTTAAGTTACTAACTGCATTACCTTTGCGCTTGTTTTAGTCCATATAAAGATTTCTTCATTCTACAAACCATGTCTTTGTCTTCTGAAAAAAAAAATCCATCGGGCTGCTCAATGTAGACTTCCTCTTCTAGGTCTCTGTTTAGAAATGTACGTTTGACATTCATCTGATATACTTTGTAGTTCTTGTGTGCAGATTAGACCATAAATAGTCATACCGCTTCAATTCTTGCAACTGGACCATAAGTCTCTCCATAATCAAACCCATCTTCCTGTGAAAATCCTTTGTAAACTAATCTAGCCTTGTTCCTCACAACCAAACCTTCCTTATTTAATTTATTCCTGAAAACCCATTTAGTTCCAATAATATTCTTGTCTTTAGATCTAGTAACGAATTCCCATGTCTTAGTCTTTTCTATCTGATTTTATCCTTTTTCTATTGCTTTTATCCAATTTTCATCCTTGCTTCAATAAATGAAATTAATTCTTATCCAATTTCATAATTTATGATTTTTAAGAAATACTAAATGTGCATTGAATATCTCTGTGATATGGTTGTCTCGTGTATTCTATTATGATCTAGTGCAACATTAACTTTGCACTATGCTCAGTGTCGTTTATGGATATTACTCCTCTTTGTGTAATCATATTGACAGATATTTCTTTTGTATCTAAAACTATTGCCATTATCTCATGAAGCTCTGTGAAGTAGGACTGCAACCTAATCTTTTGGTATTGATTTTAGAGACTGTCTTTCTCATGATGGCTGCACGAACTAGTCAAAATCTTGATTATCTCTTGATGATCTTTATACCTCACTTTGACTGTCCATGAGGCTTATCATATTGATAGCTGGCTGAACCTTGTGGTTTGTGCTTTCATTATCTGTTCCTTTGATTTAGTATTATGTTTTTGCGGACTAATAAAGTTTTTTGAAAATCGGTGAACTGGGTTTTCACCAGATTTTTAGGGTCATTCTGTTTTGAAGTCTTCTCATTTCTGTATAAAAATCGTCATAACCGGAATCTAGGTTTTCACGAAATCATGAAAACATTATGACTATATCTTTGCTTGTTGTTCATTGTGCACTAGGATCTGCTCCTTTGCTAATTGTCATTTCTTAGGATTCTATATTTTAAATTTATATCCATGCTTATGTCTATACTGTGATTTTAAGGCTGCCATTCTAAGAGTGACTGTTGTCTATGATATTATGACTGTTGTCTATGATATTATGACTGTTCACTATACATGTTTGAGGCACTACTTTATTCTTCACTGTTTGAGTTCCTTCAAAATACATTCAAAATATTTGAATATGCTACTCTTATTGAATGGATCAGTTTCTATTCGATCAGAAGATTATTCACTTGAGTATTGATAGATTTCATAATCTTATGCTTCTCTAATCTGCAAGGCTGTAAATGATTGAGCATTTTTTTAATTTTTTGGGAATTCAATAGTGAACTTTTATTGTCACTTTTGGGTCTTACTTTGATCTGAGTATAATTTGTGACTCCTTTGGGTGCATGAAAGACTGCTCTTTACTCACCATTTTGAGAATGTGACATCTGAATATTTACACTTTTGTGATAGCTTATCATGAATTTCTCTGTGAATACTATGCCCTTCATCAGGGGGCTAATGTTCTTTATTTCCGTGTATTTGGTAATGCTGATAATGATATTTGGATGGCTGCATGCAGTATTTAGACTGCTTTGTTTGACTCTTTTATTCTTGTCACTGGAACTTGTGACCTAAGACTCCATAAGGTCTGAAACCATGAAGATGTTTCTATCTTTATTTCAAAAATTCAGTGACTGTATTTTGTCACAGTGTTATGATATCCATACCGATGTGTTATGATATCCATACTGATTATGCACTTCTGTGAAATTTCATTGTCTTTATTATTTATTGTCTTTGTGACAGTCCATTGTTGAAAGCTTTCGGACTTTATTGCCTGTGGACTAAGATATAACGTTCACCCCATCCAATTAGTTTACTTATTTCATCTTGCTTCAAATCATTTGCTATTGAACGTTTTATCTATTTCTTATTTTCCTGATTGGCACAGACTATGAACTTTTGAAGACTTTTTTTTCTAAGAGACTAAAAGATATTTGCCTATTTTTTTTAACTCTAAACTATAATTGTTTGACAATTTCTTGTAGTTAATTTCTTCTCCTTCTGTTTTTTTTGGTACGCTCTAATGGTCTACCTCTTTTTTGCCCTTACTGGAGTTGTGAATATGCACCCAATTATTCCCATTTTGAAAGTAATGGAAGGGATTCTCCTCATAATTGACCTAACAAATCCTCTATGGCCCTATCTTGGGATATACTTCTCTCTATTGAACCTATCTATCTTTCATTGAAACACTTCTCTCTATTGAACCTATCCGAGATTCACGCAGTTTCAGTTATCAAATTCAACTCTCAACTCTCAACTCTCTTTAAATCTCCAAAATATTTGACCTCTTTCTTAGGATTCCAATTTTTGGTTCTGACCAAAGTTTTAAACTTTTGATTCACAAATTCCCCTTGGCTCATACCTTCTCCTTTTGTTCTTATTTTATTATGTTTACTATTAGATATATCAATGAAAAAAATTGAAAAGGACTTCTTGATCCTATTTCCATCTTTCACCCATGAATATTTCCATGTCCTATGATTGAATGTAAAAGACAGTTTAGTGTCTCTCAATATACAACAAGTACTAACAATATAGAGAGTTTCCGTCGTTACCCATCCCATTTTTTGAAACAAGGAAAATAGAATAAAATTTATGTTTCTATTTTCTAATTTAAATAGCCATTTTCCATGTTTAACTATTTTCATCACAGTTTTCACATACTAAACTATTGATTTATTTATTTCATTTTATTATAAATAATTCAAGTCTAATATCATAGATAAATGTTATTTTATTTTATTTACTTTGATCATGATTCATCATTATTCCTTAAAACAAAATTAGAAATAAAATTATATTGGCTTTTGATCTATTGTCATCAATGTTCATAGGATTATTATTTCCCTAAGTGAGGCTTAGGATAGGCTAAGTTGTGGGGACACCCCAACATTGTGAAAATAAATAAATTTTTCTCTAAGTTATTCTACATAGTCATTCATTTATTTATTTATAGTAAAACGAGCTTATAAAAAGGATTATAGAAACATAATTTTAAAAATATAAATTAAATATTTTTCTTAAAAAAAATGAATATTATGTTTCTTACCTACCTTACATAACAATTGGATTATTTATTTTCCAAGGGCATATGTTTACTGTAGAATCATAGAAATCCCCTTTTGGGAAAACAAATTCCATCATTATCCTCTTAAAACAATAAAAAATAAATAATATTTCCTTACCTTCCCAACATAACCATTTTGTTACTTATTTCCCATGGGGCATAAGTTTAGTGGAAAACTATAGAAACAACTCCTTGGAAATCTTAATTACCCATTTACCATTATAAATTATTTCCCAACTACCTAACTTAACTAGTCAACACTTATTTCCCATGCGCCATAAGTTTATTGGAAAATTATAGAAACAACTCCTTTGAAATCTTAAGCATCCTATGTAACTATTGGATGACCTTACCTACCATTTTAACTATTGGATCACTTATTTGCCACATACAGGTTTTGTGCAAAATTATTCTAAAAAGACCTTGAAAATATTAACTACTCTATGTAATAATTAGATTAACTCTTAAAACTTTAGCATAACGAGCTAATAAGCACGTGGCATAAATTTACTAGAAAATTATAAAAACACCTTATTGGAAATACTAACTACCCTATGTAGGTGTTCATCATAATATAGGAAACTCTTAAAAAATTAAACTACTAATTGTTCTTTAAAATAAAACAATTTTCTGGTTACCTACTCTTCTTATCTATTGGATCTCTTATTTCAAAAAATTATTTTTTCTACCTACCCACTATCTTTTAGCATTTGTTTTATCCATAAAATCTTAGTACAGCAAAATCTATATAGGCACATAATATGAAGTCATCATTGTTTGGATACCATAGCCCAAACTCTATTTTACATACCAAATATTTGAATATCCTCTTAACACCAATATCATGAGTTTCTCTAGGATATTAGTGAAATCTAGAAGTAAGACAAACAATGTTCATTATATCAGGTCTAGTTTGAGTTAGGTACAACAATCCACCAATCATCGATTTGTATCTACTTGGATTTACTCCAGGAGATTCATCATCCTTTGACAATTCGCAACCGCTTATCATAGGAGTATCGATAGGTTTAGAATTCTCAGGTCCAAATTTCTTAAGTAACTCCTTCACATGCTTAGTTTAACAAATGAAAATACCTTTCTCAGTCTGAGTAATCTGCAAACAAAAGAAAAATTTCATCTCACCAATCATAGATATTTTAAATTCATTCTTCATATCATTAATGCATAGAATTTATTCACCTCCAAAAAAGATATCATAAGAAATATGTCACCCTGCTCAATTTTGTAATTTAAGTTACCAACAACATTACCTTTGCTAAAACCAATCTTTAAAAGATATCTATCTAATCTAGCATACCATGCTCTAGGGGCTTGTTTTAGTCCATATAAAGATTTCTTCATTCTACAAACCATGTCTTTGTCTTCTAAAAAAAAAAATCCATCAGGCTGCTCAATGTAGACTTCCTCTTCTAGGTCTCCATTTAGAAATGTACGTTTGACATCCATCTGATATACTTTGTAGTTCTTGTGTGCAGATTAGACCTTAAATAGTCATACCACTTCAATTCTTGCAACTGGACCATAAGTCTCTCTTCAATTTTTGCAACTGATCATAAGTCTCTCCATAATCAAATCCATCTTGCTGTGAATTTCCTTTGTAAACTAATCTAGCCTTGTTCCTCACAACCAGACCTTTGTTATTTAATTTATTCCTAAAAACCCATTTAGTTCCAATAATATTCTTGTCTTTAGTTCTAGTAACTAATTCCCATGTCTTAATCTTTTCTATTTGATTTTATCCTTCTTCCATTGCTTTTATCCAATTTTCATCCTTGCTTCAATAAATGATCTTAATTCTTATGCAATTTTCATCTGTCAAAAGGGTTGTTACTATTCCTATTATCCACTGGAGGTTGCACAAAACTATCAAACCCTAATTGTTTTCCTTTGTCCTCAATGATGATCATAATTTATGATTTCTAAACAATACTAACTGTGCATTGAATATCTCTGTGATATAGTTGTCTCGTGTATTCTATTATTACCTAGTGCAACATTAACTTTGCACTATGCTCAGTGTCATTTATGGATATTACTCCTCTTTGTGTAATCATATTGACAGATATTTCTTTTGTATCTAAAACTATTGCAATTATCTCATGAAGCTCTGTGAAGTAGTTCTGCAACCTAATCTTTTGGTATTGATTTTAGAGACTGTCTTTCTCATGATGGCTGCACCAACTGGTCAAAATCTTGATTATCTCTTGATGATCTTTATACCTCACTTTGACTGTCCATGAGGCTTATCATATTGATAGCTGGCTGAACCTTGTGGTTCGTTCTTTCATTATTTGTTCCTTTGTTTTAGTATTATCTTTTTTGCGGACTAATAGAGTTTTTCGAAAATCCGTGAACTGGGTTTTCACCAGATTTTTTGAGTTATTGTGTTTTGAAGTCGTCTCATTTCTGCATAAAAATCGTCATAAGCAGAATCTGGGTTTTCACGAAATCATGAAAACATTATGACTATTTCTTTGCTTGTTGTCCATTGTGCACTAGGATCTGCTCTTTTGCTAATGGTCATTTCTTAGGATTCTATATTTTAAATTTATATCCATGCTTATGCCTATACTGTCCTTCAGTGATTTTAAGGCTGCCATTCTAAGAGTGACTGTTGTCTGTGATATTATGACTGTTCACTGTACATGTTTGAGGCACTACTTTACTTTTCACTGTTTGAGTTCCCTCAAAATACATTCAAAATATTTGAATATGCTACTCTTATTGAATGGATCAGTTTCTATTCTATCAGAACATTATTCGCTTGAGTATGGATAGAAATCATAACCTTATGCTTCTCTAATCTGCAAGGCTGTAAATGATTGAGCATTTTTTTATTTTTTTGGGAATTCAATAGTGAACTTTTATTGTCACTTTTGGGTCTTACTTTGATCTGAGTATAATTTGTGACTCCTTTGGGTGCATGAAGGACTGCTCTTTACTCACCATTTTGAGAAAGTGACATTTGAATAATTACACTTTTGTGATAGCTTATCATGAATTTCTCCGTGAATACTATGCTCTTCATCACGGGGCTAATGTTCTTTATTTCCGTGTATTTGGTAATGCTGATAATCTCCTCACTGTCTTTTACAAATATTTGGATGGCTGCAAGCAGTATTTAGACTGCCTTGTTTGACTCTTTTATTCTTGTCACTAGAACTTGTGACCTAAGACTCCATAAGGTCTGAAACCATGAAGATGTTTCTATCTTTATTTCAAAAATTCCGTGATTGTATTTTCCCACTGTGTTATGATATCCATACCGATGTGTTATTATATCCATACTGATTATGCACTTCTATGAAATTTCATTGTCTTTATTATTCATTGTCTTTGTGACAGTCCATTATTGAAAGCTTTTGGACTTTATTGCCTATGGACTAAGATATAGCGTTCACCCCATCCAATCAGTTTACTTATTTCATCTTGTTTCAAATCATTTGCTATTGAACGTTTTATCTATTTCCTATTTTCCTGATTGGCACAGACTATGAACTTTTGAAGTCTTTTTTTCCTAAGAGACCAAAAGATATTTGCCTATTTTTTTTTACTCTAAACTATAATTGTTTGACAATTTGTTATAGTAAATTTCTTCTCCTTTTGTTTTTTTTCGGTACACTCTAATGGTCTACCTCTTTTCGCCCTTACTGGAGTTGTGAATATTCATCCAATTATTCCCATTTTGAAAGTAATGGAAGGGATTCTCCTCATAATTGACCTAACAAATCCTCTATGGCACTATCTTGGGATATACTTCTCTCTATTGAACCTATCTATCTTTCATTGAGACACTTCTCTCTATTGAACCTATCCGAGATTCATGCGGTTTCACTTATCAAATTCAACTCTCAACTCTCTTTAAATCTCCAAAATATTTGACATCTTTCTTAGGATTCCAATTTTTGGTTCTGACCAAAGTTTTCAACTCTTGATTCACAAATTCCCCTTGGCTCATACTTTCTCCTTCTGTTCTTCTTGTATTATGTTTACTATTAGATATATCAATGAAAAAAATTGAAAAGCACTTCTTGATCTTGTTTCCATCTTTCACCCATGAATATTTCCATGTCCTATGATTGAATGTAAAAGACAGTTTAATGTCTCTCAATATACAACAAAGACTAACAATATAGAGAGTTTCCTTCCTTACCCATCCCATTTTTTGAAACAAGGAAAATGGAATAAAATTTATGTTTCTATTTTCTAATTTAAATAGCCATTTTTCATGTTTAACTATTTTCATCACAATTTTCACATACTAAACTATTAATTTATTTATTTCATTTTATTATAAATAATTCAAGTCTAATATCATAGCTAAATGTTATTTTATTTTATTTACTTTGATCATGATTCATCATTATTCCTTAAAACAAAATTAGAAATAAAATTATGTTGGCTTCTGATCTATTGTCATCAATGTTCATAGGATTATTATTTCCCTAAGTGAGGCTTATGATAGGCTAAGTTGTGGGGACACCCAAACATTGTGAAAATAAATAAATTTTTCTCTAAGTTATTCTACATAGTCATTCATTTATTTATTTGTAGTAAAACGAGCTTATAAAAAATATTATAGAAACATCACTTTGGAAATATAAATTACATATTTTTTTTAAAAAAAATGAATATTATGTTTCTTACCTACCCTACATAACAATTGGATTTTTTATTTTCCAAGGGCATATGTTTACTGTAGAATCATAGAAATTCCCTTTTGGGAAAACAAATTCCATCATTATCCTCTTAAAACAATAGAAAATAAATAATATTTCCTTACCTACCCAACATAACCATTTTGTTACTTATTTCCCATGGGGCATAAGTTTAGTGGAAAACTATAGAAACTTCTCCTTGGAAATCTTAATTACCCATTTACCATTAAAAATTATTTCCCAACTACCTAACTTAACTAGTCAACACTTATTTCCCATGTGCCATAAGTTTTTTGAAAAATTATAGAAACAACTCCTTTGAAATCTTAAGTATCCTATGTAACTATTGGATAACCTTACCTACCATTTTAACTATTGGATCACTTATTTGTCACATACAAGTTTTGTGCAAAATTATTCTAAAAATACCTTGAAAATATTAACTACTCTATGTAATAATTAGATTAACTCTTAACACTTTAGCATAACCAGCTAATAAGCACGTGGCATAAATTTACTAGAAAATTATAAAAACACCTATTGGAAATACTAACTACCCTATGTAGGCGTTCGATCATAATATAGGAAACTTTTAAAAAATTAAACTACTAATTGTTCTTTAAAATAAAACAATTTTCTGGTTACCTACCCTTCTTATCTATTGGATCCCTTATTTCAAAAAATCATTTTTTCTACCTACCCACTATCTATTTGAGTAATTTCAATTCAACCATTCAACTATTTATGCCATGATATTCAAATCGATCATCTATCTCATGACCTTTACTTGTTTGAATAAACCTTTCAATTTACATTCCCCTTTTTCATATTACCATGATATTTTTTTTATTTTTTTTTTCTGCATTTTTGTCTAATTTAGTGTTTAGGTTTGCAAAAAACATTGTATTATAAACTTCACGAACTAAATTATGTTTTCTCATATGCAATAAGCATAAAAGAATATTGTATTGTAAACTTCACGAACTAACTTATGTTCTCTCATATGCACCAATCCTACTCTAGATACTTTTCAACTGAGAATATTAGAAATATTTTCTTTACATCTTGATAGAAGATGTTTATTAAAATATTGTAGTGATGCTAAACCAGCAGCCATGCACCCCAATTTGACTTAAAAATGGATAACAGTTTTTGTATATTGCTATCAAGTTTTCATTACTACAGAGAGATTTTTCCCAATCGTCAGTGCAAAGAGATTGTTATCAAAGATTCTTTTTCCATTGTTTTCAACATTCTTAGTAGTAGATCAGAGATTGAATAAAGGAGAAGCAATATAAAGTGTTTGATAAGTGTCTCTCTTGCTTTTATTTTCAACTTTCTTAGTCATAAATCAAACATTGAATTACTGAGAGGCAATATAGGATGTTTGATAAGTGTCTCTCTTTCCTTTCTTTTCAATTTTACAAAATTGTTTGTATCATAAGAAAGAACATGAACAAACTTGTTTTCTATTGCTTGAAAAATGCAATTATTTGAAATCAACATAAAAAAGACAAGATCAAACTAGAAATATGTGATTTTGTTACTGATATAATTTTTTCTATTGTTTACATATATGAATTATTAATATAATTTCATTACCTATAAAGTGAAAATGATTCAAATTATCCATGTGTTGCAGTTAAAATTATATTTTTAAATATGATATTAGAGTTTGTATAAATAATCTGGATGTTAACTCTCATCTTTTTGATTTGTTAAACCTCAGATCATTGAGAAATCTGTTGAATGAAAAACATAGAAATCATGCTTTAAATAGAAAATGTTTACTGTTACGTGTGCATGCTAGACCCAGACTAAGATAATCAATCTTTTAAAAAAAAATCCGATAAAATAATGTTTTAGAAATTTTATTTTCTAAATTATGTCAATTTCAATATCACAAAGTGAATCGCTTGTGAGATATTGTAGATAGTTTGCTAAAATGCACATAAAACAGGTACATAAAATAATTTTGGAGTCCTCAAATGCTCTGATAAAAATATTTCTCTAGAGATAAGTAATAGAATTCAATTAACCATTTTTGTTATTTGGAAGAAAACCTTTGCATTATAAAAATTATTTATATTAACTCATTAGTTTTGTCCATTCATTTCCAGGAAGAAGCGGGAGCGGAGAGAACATTCTCATTTTGCAGCTCATAGCCTGTCGACATAAGTCCTTAGGGTTATCATGCCAGATCTTAGTTGGCAGCTCTTCCCAGCTCAATGTAGATGGATTATTTATGACCTTGAACTCTATATCTCTTTCTTTCTATATAAAGAATGTTGGTGCACAGTAAAAAGCGTGCTGCTTCCACATATCAAATATACCTAGAAAACAGCCTGCCTCACTCTATATATATATTACTTAATGTAGTAAACAATCTATTTACATTAATGACTTACCTCGACAGAGTTTCGCCGTCAAATTGAATATGAGGGTACGACAGTTATTTCATGGAGGAAATTGTCAAAAGGATCTCAACCTAATCATCAGAGCTGAGCAAAAGAAAAGATATATGATTCATTTAGTGGTTAGATCTACTGATAGTTTTCTTACTAATCCAATTGAGCCATCTGTTGTCTTTTCTTAGCCTTCCTAGCATGGCAAGTCATACAAATTCAGAAGTCATTTCATGGGATATGCGAATCATATAGTGGATATTTGAAATACATCAGCTGTCAATCCATTTGTCTGAAATTAATTTTAATCCACACAGTCAAGGAATTCGATACACCCCTTCTAGAAGTTAACTAGTTTTTCTTTGAAAAAGAATCAGAGAAATTAAATTAATGTCTACAAATGTTGAGAATTGGTCAGTTGGATTGAAAACTACAACTACAATAGAATGAGGGAATGAAAATGACCTGCAACATTTTAAGAAAATACGAGGGTACAAGATAAAAGGAGAAGTTAAGAAAGGAAACACTTAAACTAGAAATAAACCCAACTAACATAAACCCTAAATGTAAAATAAATAATGTCTTAATTCAAAACTCAGTAGAACCTTGTAAATCCCAAACCTCACATTTGTAGTTTGTATTTTTTAGTTCAATTGACTCATTCTCAACATTTGTAGACAATATTGTAATTTATCTTATTTTTTTTCACAGAAAAATAGTTACTTCGAGAAGAGGTGTATGGCATTTCTTGGCTGAGTAGATGAGGATTAATTTAAGACAAACGGATTAACAGTAGTTAGACTTAAATTTGTATAACTTCACATGCTAGGAAGGTTAAGAAAAACCAGCCAGATGGCTCAACTGTAGTGAGAAAACTATCGGTAGATCGTGGTCCATATATCTGATGAATCAGAGTTGAACCACAAGGAATGCACCAGATTTAACATGAAATATAGAGAGGATAAATGCGACATTCATTGCACCGACGTATATGATTCTGATGATTCAGAGTTGAATGAGAAGGAATGAAGCGGATTCAACATCAAAAATAGAGAGTATATACGGGACAAATCCGTGGGTGATGGTAGCTTTGCTAAGACATTTAGCACCGAAAGAAATTGAATTGACAGAGGTAAACCTTGGTGTTCCTAATGTATTTAACATACTTGGAGAAAACGTTTAAGGATCTAGAAAATGTCATTGCAGAAACCCCCTCTACAGTTACTACACCAATCTTCCGAAGTGGCTGCAAGGCAATACTTGCCCATAATGTTAAAAATAGGTTGAAAGAGGCGACTGAAATTTGAATCATCTTCAAGTGCAAAGGCAGCTTAATTATGCATTTCTTCCTCCTTTTTCCATTTTTGGTCTCAGTTGCTGAACAATCTTCTGAATCGACCTTTTTTTGTGTTGGGGACAGGTGTTGTCACGCCTAATCAGTTCAGCTCAACTGTGAAATATGAATTTTTAGAATGTGATAGGAATTTGATATGAATGTCTAAGTAGTCATGCAATAGGTATGATCTCAAATTTAGCTTCCTAAATAGGTTTTGGGGCAATCTCATCCCATGCTTCGCATACTTTCACATTGGTACTATAAAACATTTTACAATGGTCAGTCTTCCGACTCTTTTCTTTCAAATAGATAGTTGCTTTCCTTATTGCATGGGGGGCCCATGGGACACATTGTGATTTTGCATGTCTCTACGAACTAAAACTTTACTTCTCCAGCTTCTCTCTAATAACCCACCGTGTGTTGGCTCGACAGAGGAAAGAGATCATACAATACAGGGGGCTTCCCAATTCTCCAATGGCATGCCACATATGATGGGTGGTTGATTTTTGACCTCGACATTTCCTAGTGGATGTATTCAAATCTACTGAGCAAGGCCATCCAGAGTTCGAGGCTACCAAAATCTGATACGGAAACACGACACAACCTACATGCCCGACATGCTGGCGATTTGGGAAAATTTGTAACCCGCAACCTTCCGGCATGAAAGTGATCAGATATTGTCATTCCAAATCAAATCTTTCTGAATGGTGGCAAAAATGAAATTTTATCTTCACTATAGTATAAGGGGATATAAAATCCAGAGATAGAGGACGATTAAACATCGATTTTTCTTATAATAATATGATCTGATCGGATCTTTTTTTCTTCCAAGTTTTAGGTCAAATATTGAAAACTCAAAATATATTAACTTTTGAAAGAGATAGGACCTTTGTACAAGTGATCCAAATTTTTTGAAACATTTTTGTAAAAGTAATAACTTGATCAAGAGATCCGGTTTGGTTTTATAAAATCACATAATCGATAACTGAGCCTTAATATTATTCTAAATAGCAAATTGTGTCATGTTTCCTTTCTCTAATGTTCTTAATAATATTTTGTGCTAATCTTGTCTGTCCGATTCTATTTTCATTTCTTTGGAATTTTTCTTTATGAGGTTATGAATAGTGTGCATACATCAAACCTTCATGCTCATAAAATGAATTCTAGATTATACCATTCTTGCAAAACTAAAAAGAGTTGTATTTAGAATTGTAAGATTGTTTGTTGAGCTCTATCTTTATGAACACCCTCCATAAAATCAGATTGGAATATTGTGTCTTATGTCAGAGTTACTATGCCCTATTATTTTCTCAATATTAAAGGAATTGTGATATATTGTGCCTTGTCTGCTCAATGGTCAGTCTTTTTGAGTTTCCTTTCTGTTATCCAATAGGGTTAGGTTTACGATGCCTTCTTTCCCTTTTCAACCTCTCTTTCTAAATAATGAAGAGTCGGCTACTAAAATCTTGGAGGTTCGTTCCACAAGATGCAATGGACCCCACCCCTATATAACTTCTCGAGTGCCCCACTTCATGTCTTCAAACTAATTGGGGTTCAATAGTATTTTCTTGGCATGCCCAATGGGAGCTCGAATAACCCTACTTTGGGTTGGTAATCTCAAGAAAATGCGATGGAAATTTATTCTTATTGTTTCTTGTAAGAGAGCCCGATTATGGCCCTACATCCTAAGGAAGAGTTTCTTCTGATAGCTAGATAGATCATGTATGATATACAAAACCAATTAAATGCCATTGATGAAGAAATAATGTTCTACCAATTTTATCAGGACAAGTTCCCCAGTTCATACATAAGGAAGAAGAGAGGGGGATTGTTAATCCTAGTCTCCAATCAAGTAGACAAGAAAGTTCTTGTAGAACAAGATATTACCTTTGAAGAGGTAGATTTTATTCAAGAGTTTCTTTTCTCTCTTCCTTTAATAGAAACATATCTTTTGTCCAACTTCACTCAACCCAAAATGATTTCACTTTACAAAGGTAGATCGGTGGTATGGAGGTTAATTGGTCATCCGAACTATGAACAAAAATCTTCGAACAAGCCTTGGATCCCAAAGACTGAGTGACAACTGATAATGAAACTGATGAAGAACAGGCCCATATCTCTCTAAAGGGAAAGAAAAAGACCCAAGGGGCCTACCAAGATGAAACCGATATGAATGATTCTCAATTCTGGGATGAGATTGGACTGTTTTGTAATTCACTTGAAGCAAGGTTCAAACCTGTAGCATCCCCTCTCAAAGGATACCAAACAAGCTCAGAACAAGTGACAGTTAGTGGCGACTCGACAACTCAGGTGAAAATACCCATTGTACCCCTACGTGGATGCCCCATAAGATTTTTGGTGCAACAAGCAGGTAAAATTGTTTCAACTTTTCCTTTTTTTGAGCACAATGATGACTTATCAGAGGTAAGGTCTTTTACCTATTTTTCATTAAATAGTAATACTTCCTTAGCTATTCTTTTTCCTTTTTGCAATAAAATAAAAAGTTCCCGACGTACCAAAAATTTATCACCCCTTTATTTTTTGATTCACCCCCACAAGTACGAGAGTTACATAAGATTAGGGAGAAATGGGAGTTATTTAGAAAATCCTATTAATGGATTTATTTAGTTTAATTTTTTTTTAAATCATACAAGTAGGTTAATTTTTATTTTTCAATGAAATTATACTGCATAATCTTGTTTTTAACGTTGTGTATAGCTTTAATAAAGTATCATTTTTTTAGGATTCATCTCAGTTTGGTTATGACTACAAGATCACTCTTAAAAGTTTCAAAGTATCTTTAAGGTAAAGGACACAAATTCTTTCAAACCACCATGAATGGTAAGCGTGGACTCAGGTATTTTTCTACCCATTCATTGGTTACTATATACAATGAATTTGTCTTTTATCTTTAAATCATTAAAGCATAAGAGTTTTATGAATTCAAAGTGTGCAGAAAGAAAAAAAAAATTATTAACTACTTTTCATGCATGTAAAAAGAGATAGTTTGACAAAATATTTAGATTCTATTATATATAGAGAGAGTTATATTTACAACTTGCATTCACCATCTTTCAAAAAACAAAAACAAAAACAAAATCCCATTGATTCAATTTTTTGCAGCACCAACACTAGCACAGCACACCAGAGGGGACTAATTTTCATCAAGATCATATGAGTCATGGTTGTCATCCTTCTCGTCCTTCATCACTAGGACCTCTTCCTCCCTCATTCTCTCATTATTTTCCCACCCATAATCATCCACCATGACTCGGAACTCCCCAATCCAACAAGCATCAAAATCAAGGTCTATTCTGGTAATCTTACAAAGAAACCCACAAGCTAGACCATAATATTCTCGATGCTCCCTATGCTCATGGTGCAAAATTTGGTGATAAATGGGTTTTAATGAACCATGACATCTCATTCAAGGTGTGCCTTCAGGTTAGTGGTGGTAGGCAAGACTATTCCATATCATGCCACCTCCAAAATTTGTTCCAAGTTGCTAGTATACTGTTTCCTAAAACAACCCTACGTCATTTTGGCTATGTCATCCTTTGGGTCTCCAAAGTCCAATAGAGAACCCATGATGTAGGATGAGATATTTGAGTTCACTTGGTATCTTTCCTCACTAGCCAGGAAGTTGGCTCCCAGTATTCATTTTATAGTTGTTATGATGCGGTCGTTGTTGGTCCCGAGAAGATACTCAAGGTGAGAATAGCTTATCTACCCTAGAAAGGGCCTTTGTTTCTTAAAATTTGTCAACCTCATAGGTGTATCCATCTCTAAAGGTCTTCTTATACTCTCACTACTCTACTAATTTAGGATGATAATTGTAATTAACATGGGCCCCATTTTATAGACGATTGCACTGCTTACACGAGTAGGATTTATTAGAGAATTTTATTTTATTAGATTTTCTTGAGAATTGGATGACGTCTAGAGAAATCCCCAAGGATAGTGGGCACTAAGAGTTAACATTCTATTGTTTGGTGACAAGGGATGATGTAAATCACATGCTTTAGGCGAAGTGAGTATTAATGTTTTAATATTATCTTTTATGGTAAAAAATCCGTGATGATCTTGTTGTCGTTCTTAACTCGTGATTATAATGATATGTAATCTTTTAGAATGTCTTATCATGTATAGGTGGTGTTCCCATAAGATTCACATGATAATCTTACATTTAATACCTCCATGAATGATGAGGTGGCAATTTAATACTTCTCAGGATAAGTGAAAAATCTAAAGGCCACTCCTGCTACCACTCGGACACCCAACCTCTTTATAATATAAAAAGAGGAAGCAGAAAGAGAAGAAATAAATTTAAATTTATCAAAAGGTAAAAGAGGTGATATGGATAACTCTATCAAGGCTATAGATGACTATCTAGCATTAGAGTGATGTTTGAAGGGGACTAGAGTGATATCCTTGTCCATCTAGTAGAAAGGCTTTATCCGGTTGGGTTTAGGAGGATAGGTCCAATCATGTAGATATACCAGCATTTATTACTTTTCCTATCTTCATATAAGGAGAAATAAACTTATCACAATGCAAATACACGAGTAATAGGGCAGCTCACCATAACTTATGGCTTTCTGAAATTTTGGGTATTTGTCATCACAATTTAAGGGCCTCAAAAAG
>NW_026729099.1:0-17500 GCF_030272615.1 Cryptomeria japonica
TGAGCACCTTGGCTGGGTTGCGCGCCCTGGTGCGCACCAAGGAGCGCTCTGAAGTGTGCTCCAAGGTGCGGCGTGCACGAAGTCGGAGCTCGGTTTGCCCCGGGTGTGCACCTCGGGTGCGCACCTCGCGTGCACCTTCGCTGCGGTGGGCACCTTGGCTGGGTTGCGCGCCTTGGTGGGCACCATGCAGTGCACGAAGTCGGAGCCCGGTTTGCCCCGGGCGCGCACCTCCGCCAGGGTGGGCACCTTGGTGCGCACAACTTGCCTGGGGCTGCGCACCAGGAAGGGCTCAAGATGGCACCCGCGTTCCGTTTTTTTCACTATCTTTCAGAACGGAAATTTTAAAATATCGTTTTTTTTTGCCTTTTCTGGAAATTAGTGAAGGCAGCGCATCAAAGGTGCGCAACGCTGGTGCGAACCTGGGAGCGCTCCGATGTGTGCTCCAAGGTGCGGCGTGCACGAAGTCGGAGCCCGGTTTGCCCCGGGTGCGCCCTGGTGGGCACCATGGTGCGCACCAAGGAGCGCTCCGAAGTGTGCTCCAAGGTGCGGCCTGCACGAAGTCGGAGCCCGGTTTGCCCCGGGTGTGCACCGCGGGTGGGCACCTTGGTGCGCATGCCTTGCCTGGGCTGCGCACCAGGGCGGGCTCAAGATGGCACCCGCGTTCCGTTTTTTTCACTATCTTTCAAAACGGAAATTTTAAAATCTCATTTTTTTTTGCCTTTTCTGGAAATTAGTGAAGGCAGCGCATCAAAGGTGCGCACCTCGCTGCCCACCACGGTGCGCAACGCCGGTGGGCACCCGGGAGTGCTTCGAAGTGTGCTCCAAGGTGCTGCGTGCACGTTGTCGGAGCCCGGTTTGCCCCGGGTGCGCACCTCGCGTGCACCTTCGTCGGGGTGGGCACCTTGGCTGGGTTTGCCCCGGCTGCGCTCCGAAGCGGGGTTATTGGAGCGCCGCCTCTTTTTTTGTCGGAGCGTTTGGTGGGGTTTCTCGCATTGGCTCTTCCCAGGCCCGGTTGCCACCCTGGCGCGCACGAAGTCGGAAGTAGGGTTAATTGCCCGGGTGCGCACCTTTGCCAGGGTGGGCACCTTACCTGGGCTGTGCACCCGGGCGGGCTCAAGATGGCACCCGCGTTCCGTTTTTTTCACTATCTTTCAAAACGGAAATTTTAAAATCTCCTCTTTTTTTTGCCTTTTCTGGAAATTAGTGAAGGCAGCGCATCAAAGGTGCGCACCTCGCTGCCCACCTTGGTGTGCTCTGAGGTGCGCACCCGGGAGCGCTACGAAGTGTGCTCCAAGGTGCGGCGTGCACGTTGTCGGAGCCCGGTTTGCCCCGGGTGCGCACCTCGCCTGCACCTTGGCCGGGGTGGGCACCCTGGCTGGGTTTGCCCAGGGTGCGCTCCGAAGCGGGGTTACTGGAGCGCCCCCTCTTTTTTTGTCAGAGCGTTTGGTGGGGTTTCTCGCATTGGCTCTTCCCAGGCCCGGTTGTTGGGTGCGCTCCCACCCTGGCGCGCGCGAAGTTGGAAGTTGGGTTAATTGCCCGGGCGCGCACCTTCGCCAGGGTGGGCACCTTGGTGCGCACACCTTGGCTGGGCTGCGCACCAGGGCGGGCTCAAGATGGCACCAGCATTCCCTTTTTCTCACTATCTTTCAAAACGGAAATTTTAAAATCTCGTTTTCTTTTGCCTTTTATGGAAATTAGTGAAGGCATCGCATCAAAGGTGCGCACCTCGCTGCCCACCTTGGTGTGCTCCGAGGTGCCCACCACGGTGCGCTCCGAGGTGCCCACCACGGTGCGCAACGCCGGTGCGAACCCGGGAGCGCCCCGATGTGTGCTCCAAGGTGCGGCGTGCACGAAGCCGGACCCCGGTTTGCCCCGGGTGCGCACCTCGCGTGCACCTTGGTGCGCACACCTTGGCTGGGTTGCGCGGCCTGGTGGGCACCATGGTGCGCACCAAGGAGCGCTCCGAAGTGTGCTCCAAGGTGCGGCGTGCACGAAGTCCTAGCCCGGTTTGCCCCGGGTGCGCACCTTCGCCGCGGTGGGCACCATGGCGTGCACGAAGTCGGAGCCCGGTTTGCCCCGGGTGCGCACCTCGCGTGCACCTTCGCCGGGGTGGGCACCTCGGCTGGGTTGCGCGCCCTGGTGCGCACCAAGGAGCGCTCCGAAGTGTGCTCCAAGGTGCGGCGTGCACGAAGTCGGAGCCCGGTTTGCCCCGGGTGCGCACCTTCGCCGCGGTGGGCACCCTGGTGCGCACCATGGCGTGCACGAAGTCGGAGCCCGGTTTGCCCCGGGGTGCGCACCTCGCGTGCACCTTCGGCGGGGTTGCGCGCCCTGGTGCGCACCAAGGAGCGCTCCGAAGTGTGCTCCAAGGTGCGGCGTGCACGAAGTCGGAGCCCGGTTTGCCCCGGGTGCGCACCTCGCGTGCACCTTCGGCGGGGTTGCGCGCCCTGGTGGGCACCATGGTGCGCACCAAGGAGCGCTCCGAAGTGTGCTCCAAGGTGCGGCGTGCACGAAGTCGGAGCCCGGTTTGCCCCGGGTGCGCACCTCGCGTGCACCTTCGCCGCGGTGGGCACCATGGCGTGCACGAAGTCGGAGCCCGGTTTGCCCCGGGTGCGCACCTCGCGTGCACCTTCGCCGGGGGTGGGCACCTCGGCTGGGTTGCGCGCCCTGGTGCGCACCAAGGAGCGCTCCGAAGTGTGCTCCAAGGTGCGGCGTGCACGAAGTCGGAGCCCGGTTTGCCCCGGGTGCGCACCTCGCGTGCACCTTCGCCGCGGTGGGCACCATGGCGTGCACGAAGTCGGAGCCCGGTTTGCCTCGGGTGCGCACCCCGCGTGCACCTTCGCCGGGGTGGGCACCTCGGCTGGGTTGCGCGCCCTGGTGCGCACCAAGGAGCGCTCCGAAGTGTGCTCCAAGGTGCGGCGTGCACGAAGTCGGAGCCCGGTTTGCCCCGGGTGCGCACCTCGCGTGCACCTTCGCCGCGGTGGGCACCTTGGCTGGGTTGGGCACCATTGAGCGCTCCGAAGTGTGCTCCAAGGTGCGCACCATGGCCCTCCAAGGTGCGCAGCATGGCGTGCACGAAGTCGGAGCCCGGTTTGCCCCGGGTGCGCACCTCGCGTGCACCTTCGCCAGGGTGGGCACCTCGGTGCGCACACCTTCTCAATGTTTTCTTGCCTTTTCTGGAAATTGGTGAAGGCAGCGCATCAAAGGTGCGCACCTCGGTGTGCTCCGAGGTGCGAACCCGAGAGCGCTCCGAGGTGCCCACGAAGTCGAAAGTCGGGTTAATTGCATTGTTTTCCCCGGGTGCGCTCCGAGGTGCGCAACATCGGTGCGCACCAAGGAGGGCTCCGAAGTGTGCTCCAAGGTGCGCACGATTCGGAGCTCGGTTTGCCCGGGGTGCGCACACCTTGGCTGGGTTGCGCACCCTTTGTGCGCTCCAAGGTGCGCACGAAGTCGGAGCTCGGTTTGCCCCGGGTGCGCACCTTCGCCAGGGTGCGCACCTTGATGCGCACGCCTTGGCTGGGCTGCGCACCTTGGTGGGCGCCATGGTGCGCACCTTTCGTGCGCTCCAAGGTGCGCACGAAGTCGGAGCTCGGTTTGCCCCGGGTGCGCACCTTGGTGGGCGCCATGGTGCACTCCGAGGTGCCCAAGATTGGTGCGCAACAAGGAGCGCTCCGAAGTGCGCTCCAAGGTGCGCAGGTGCGCGCGAAGTCGAAAGTTGGGTTAATTGTCCGGTTTGCCTCGGGTGCGCACCTTGCGTGCACCTTCGCCAGGGTGGGCGCCTTGGTGCGCACACCTTGGCTGGGCTGCGCACCCGGGCGCGCACACCTTGGCACCCGCGTTTCCTTCATTTTAAATTTTTTTTTTTTACAATCTCTCAAGTGGGAAATTCTATAATCTCAACTTTTTTTGCCTTTTCAGGAAACTTTTGAATGGAGCGCATCATTGGTGCGCTCCGAAGTGTGCTCCAAGGTGCGCACCTCTGGTGTGCTCCAAAGCTCTCTCCAGCTGCGTGCACCTGCCCCGGCCGCGCACCCGGCCCCGCCCAGCTTCGCTCACCTGTCCCGGGCGTCTGGTGCGGAACCTTAGAGTAAGAAACATCACCGTGCACCTTGGCCAACGTGCGCGACTCGACCGAGCGCGCACTGGCCGAGGTGCACACCGATTTCACCTGGGTGCGCGCGCAGCACCTCGGGCGCACCGGGGTGCGCGCACAACGCCCGGGTTGCACCGTGGCCTGTGTGCTCGGGGCGCCTCGGGTGCGCGCTCGGTGTCGCCCCCCGCGCGCGCGGTAGTGCGGGCAGCGCACCCCGGCCCGGCCCGGCCCCGACGAGAACGCAAACGGGCAAAAGGTTTATTCAAATAGCATTGCGACGCCCGGCGAAAAACTAAGAAAGGGTGCAACACCGGGACTTCCCGGGAGGTCACCCATCCTAGTACTACTCCGGCCCAAGCGCGCTTAACTGCGGAGTTCTGATGGGATCCGGTGCACTAACGCTGGTATGATCGCACCCGTTATGAGCTTGTCGCAGTGTGTACTTAGCAAACCGCGACCCACGTGCGAATCCACCCCGGCCACCCACCCCCGTCGAGGTGCACACCCTCCCTCGCGAAGTGCGCCCCGTTCGCCAAGTGTGAGCCCTGCCCGGGTGCGCGCACCTTGCTAGGGCGTCGGGTGTGCACCCGGCCCGGCCTACGTGCGTGCACCTGGACGGGGCGTCGTGTGCGTGCAGTGTCCCGTCTGCAACGCGGTGCCCACACACCACCTCGGGCGCAACGACCTGCGCTCACATGTGGGCCGAGTGCACCTTGGTGCATGTTCGGGGCGCCTCGGGTGCACGCTCGATCTTGCCCCGGTGCACCAAGGCGCTCGGTTTGCCCCGGGTGCGCACTTGGTGCAAGGTGGGCACCCAAAATAGGGATCAAGCACCAAAACACAAGTTTCGGGATGCAAAATGGGACCCAAGGACCACAAATGCGTTCCAAGACCCATGATGGGTCCACGAGAACAAAAATGTGTTCCGAGACTTAATAAACAAATATTGGGTTTTAGGAGAAGAAACATGCTCTGATGCCCAAAACGAGAATCGACCCCGAAAAGGCCACAGGCCAAAAGTGGGATGCGAGACAAAAAAAAATGGGACCCGAGGACCAAAATTGGGTTCCCAGGTCGAAGACAGGGCAACCGGACAAGAAACGACCTCTAAGGCTCGAAATGAGTCCCGACGACTAAAACTTGACAAGAAGCACCCATCAGGCACCCAACTCGACACCCATGGGATGCCGACCCACCCGGGCTTCCACCTAGCACACCTTGGCACCCACCCACCCTCGCACCCAACCTCGCACCCAACTTAGCACCTTTGAACCCACATTGGCACTCACCCTGACCCTGGCACCTTGGAACCCACATTGGCACTCACCTTGACCCTGGCACCCACCTTTGCACTCACCTTGGGACCCACCCTGGCTCCCACCTCGGCACCCACCCAGACACCCACCTTGGTTCCTTGGCACCCACCTTGGATCCTTGGCACCCACCCCGACACCCACCTTGGCACGCAACTTGGCTACTTGCCACCCACCTTGGCTCCTTGACGCCCACCCCGACAACCACCCCGTGACCTACCCTGGCTAGGGTTGGTGCACACCCACCCTGGTGCCCACCTTGGCACCCACCCCATGACCCACCTTGGCACGCACCTTAGTACCCACCCTGTTACCCACCCTAGGACCCACCCCGTGACCCACCTTGGCCAGGGTGGGTGCACCCACCCTGGTGCCCACCTTGGCACCCACCCATCCTAGCACCCAGCCTGTGACCGGGCTTGGAACCCAACCTTGCACCCGTCTTGGCCAGTGTGGGTGCGCACCCATCCTGGCACCCACGTTGTGACACACCCTTTAACCCACGCACCCTAGCAGCCACGTTGGCACCCACCTTGGAACACAACCTAGCAACTTGGCACCCACCCCGTGACCCACCTTGGCATCCACCATAGCAGTCGCCCACTTGGCACCCACCTTGGAACCCAAGTTGGCACCCACCTCGGCACCCACCTTGACACTTGTGGACCCACCTTGCCACTCACCCTAGCATCGACCCATCCTAGCACCCACCCTGGCACCTTTGCACCCTAGCACTCACCCATCCTAGCACCTAACCTGTGACCCACCTTGACACTCACCCTCGCACCCACCTTGGAACCCAACCTAGCACCCACCCACCCTGACACCAACCCTAGCACCTACCCACCCTTGCACCCACCCTGTGACCCATCTTGGCACCCACCCATCCTACCACTCAACCTATCACCCACCTTCTCACCCACCTTGGCATCCACCTTAGCACCCACCCACACTGGCACCTTGGCACCCACCTCGGGCAAGGTGGGTGCACACCCACCCTGACACCCAATTTAGAACCAACCGAGCATGTTACCCACCTTGGCACCCACATTGCAGCCCACCCTAGTACCCACCCTATGACCCACATTGGCATCCACACCCTAGCACCCAGGCACCTCGACACCCGCCTTGACACGCACCCTAGCACTAAACCTGTGACCCACCTTGGAACTCACCCTAGAACCCACCCACCCTGTGAACCACCTTGGCATCCACCTTAGCACCCACCCACCTTGGCACCCACTCTAGCACTCACCCATCCTAACACCCAACTTGTTACCCACCTTGGCACCCGCCCTCGCGTCCACCTTGAAACCCACCCTAGCACCCACCCACGCAGGAGCCCACCTTGGCACCCAACCTAACACCCACGCATCCTGGCACCCAACTTGTGACCCACCTTGGAACCCACCCTAGTACCCACCTTTGAACCCACTATATCACCAACCCACCTTGGCACCCACCCTATGACCCTCTTTGGAATCCACCCTAGCACGCACCCACCCTGGCACCCACCATGGAGCGCACCCTAGCACCCACCCACCTCGGCACGCACCTCAACACCCACCTTGGTGTGCGCACTGCGCCAACCTCTCAAAGACCCTATGTGGTGCGCTCCAAAGTGTACACCTTTGGTGCGCTCCAAGGTGCGCACCTTTGGTGCACACCGAGGTGCACACCAAAGTGTGCACCGAGGTGAGCACCAAAGTGCACTCCAAGGTGCACACCAAGGCGTGCACCTTTGGTGCGGTCAATGCAAACGAATTCGGAAGTTGGGGTCGATGTCCTAATCGCTGCTGCAGACTACACGTATGAGAATCGGACAAATAGCTTTATATAGGGGAGGTGTTGCGTTTGATGGGTCGACTCCCCTGGTTGTGTGCACTGCACCAACTTCAAAGACCCTGTCTTGTTTAAGAAGTCAAAAGTTGGGGTGGATGTCCTAATCATTGCTGCAGTCTACGCATGTATGAGAATCAGACAAATAGCTTATATAGGGGAGGTGTTGCATTCGGTGGGTTGACTCCCCTGGTTGTGCGCACTGCGCCAACCTCAAAGACCCCGCATAGCAGAAGAAGTCGGAAGTCGGATTTTGGTGAGCACCAAGGCGTGCACCTTTGGTGCGGTCAACGCAGACGAATTCAGAAGTTGGGGTGGATGTCCTAATCGTTGTTGCAGGCTACACATGTATGAGAATCAGACAAATAGCTTATATAGGGGAGGTGTTGGGTTTGATGGGTCAACTCCCTTGGTTGTGCGCATTACGCCAACCTCAAAGACCTTGTTTTCGTTAAGAAGTCAAAAGTTGGGGTCAATGTCCTAATGGCTCCTGTAGGCTACACATGTATGAGAATCGGACAAATAGCTTATATAGGGGAGGTGTTGGGTTTGATGGGTCGACTCCCCTGGTTGTGCGCATTACGTCAACCTCAAAGACCTTGTTTTCGTTAAGAAGTCAAAAGTTGGGGTCGATGTCCTAATTGCTCCTGTAGACTACACATGTATGAGAATCAGACAAATAGCTTATATAGGGGAGGTGTTGGGTTTGATGGGTTGACTCCCCTAGTTGTTCGCATTACACCAACCTCAAAGACCTTGTTTTCGTTTAGAAGCCGAAAGTTGGGGTCGATGTCCTAATTGCTCCTGCAGGCTACGCATGTATGAGAATCAGACAAATAGCTTATATAGGGGAGGTGTTGGGTTTGATGGGTCGACTCCCCTGGTTGTGCGCATTGCGCCAACCTCAAAGACCCTGCATTGCGGATGAAGTCGAAAGTCAGAGTTTGGTGTGCTACAAGGTGTGGTCGAAGGTGCTCACCTAGGTGTGCACCTTTGGAGCGCAGGAAAAGTGCCCTCCAAAAGTGCGCACCTTTGGAGTGCACAAAAGTGCCCTCCAAAAGTGCGCACCTTTGGAGCGCACAAAAGTGCCCTCCAAAAAGTGCCCTCCAAAAGTGCGCACCTTTGGAGCGCACAAAAGTGCCCTCCAAAAAGTGCCCTCCAAAAGTGCGCACCTTTGGAGTGCAGAAAAGTGCCCTCCAAAAAGTGCCCTCCAAAAGTGTGCACCTTTGGAGTGCACAAAAGTGCCCTCCAAAAGTGCGCACCTTTGGAGCGCAGAAAAGTGCCCTCCAAAAAGTGCCCTCCAAAAGTGCGCACCTTTGGAGCGCAGAAAAGTGCCCTCCAAAAAGTGCCCTCCAAAAGTGCGCACCTTTGGAGCGCAGAAAAGTGCCCTCCAAAAAGTGCCCTCCAAAAGTGCGCACCTTTGGAGCGCAGAAAAGTGCCCTCCAAAAAGTGCCCTCCAAAAGTGCGCACCTTTGGAGCGCACAAAAGTGCCCTCCAAAAAGTGCCCTCCAAAAGTGCGCACCTTTGGAGCGCACAAAAGTGCCCTCCAAAAGTGCGCACCTTTGGAGCGCACAAAAGTGCCCTCCAAAAGTGCGCACTTTTGGTGCGCACCAAGGCGCTGGTTCGGTCGTTGCAGGCGAGTTCGGAAGTTGGGGTCGATGTCCTGAGCGGAGGTGCAAACTACACAGGTGTCGGAATCGGACAAATAGCTTATATAGGGGAGGTGTATGCTTCGATGGGTCGACTCCCCAGGTTGAGCGCACCGCGCCAACCTCAAAGACCCTACGGTATGGATGAAGTCGGAAGTTGGGTCCGATGACCGATTCGATTAGTAGGTATGCTCATGAGGTCGGAATTTGGGTCCGATGACCTGCCATGTGCAGGAAGGCGAATGTTGGCACTGTGCGTTGCAAGGTGCACACCAAGGTGCTGGTGCGGTCTTTTTAGTCGAGTTCGGAAGTTGGGGTCGATGTCCTGATCGGAGGTGCAAGCTACACAGGTGTGGGAATCGGACAAATAGCTTATATAGGGGAGGTGTATGCTTCGTTGGGTCGACTCCCCGGGTTGAGCGCACCGCGCCAACCTCAAAGACCCTACGGTATGGATGAAGTCGGAAGTTGGGTCCGATGACCGATTCGATATGTAGGCATACTCGCGAGGTCGGAATTTGGGTCCGATGACCTGCCATGTGCAGGAAGGCGAATGTTGGCACTGTGCGTTGCAAGGTGCGCACCAAGGCGCTGGTTCGGTCGTTGCAGGCGAGTTCGGAAGTTGGGGTCGATGTCCTGATCGGAGGTGCAAACTACACAGGTGTGGGAATCGGACAAATAGCTTATATAGGGGAGGTGTATGCTTCGTTGGGTCGACTCCCCGGGTTGAGCGCACCGCGCCAACCTCAAAGACCCTACGGTATGGATGAAGTCGGAAGTTGTGTCCGATGACCGATTCGATATGTAGGCATACTCGCGAGGTCGGAATTTGGGTCCGATGACCTGCCATGTGCAGGAAGGCGAATGTTGGGACTGTGCGTCGCAAGGTGCGCACCAAGGCGCTGGTGCCGTCGTTGCAGTCGAGTTCGGAAGTTGGGGTCGATGTCCTGGTCAGAGGTGCAAACTACACAGGTGTGGGAATCGGACAAATAGCTTATATAGGGGAGGTGTATGCTTCGATGGGTCGACTCCCCGGGTTGAGCGCACCGCGCCAACCTCAAAGACCCTACAGTATGGATGAAGTCGGAAGTTGGGTCCGATGACCGATTCGATACGTAGGCATATTGGCGAGGTCTGAATTTGTGTCCGATGACCTGCCATGCGCAGGAAGGCGGAATTTGGGTCCGATGACCGAGTTGATGGCGTGCCATGCGCAGAAAGGCGGAATTTGGGTCCGATGACCGAGTTGATGTTGATGGCCCGCCATGCACAGGAAGGCGGAATTTGGGTCCGATGACCGATTTGAAGGCGTGCCATGCGCAGAAAGGCGGAGTTTGGGTCCGATGACCGAGTTGATATTGATGGCCCGCCATGCGCAGGAAGGCGGAATTTGGGTCCGATGACCTGACATACGCATGGAGTCCGACTCGGGGGCCGATGTTCGATTCGATGACTTGCATTGTGGGTAAAGTCGGAAGTTGTGGTCTTTGACCCGATTCGATGACCAGACTTCGGCTGCTTGAGAATCGGACAAATAACTTATATAGGGGAGGTAGTGTTCTCGAGCATCCTCCCCCCGTGCCCGTTTATGTCGATTGATGCTGGTGCTCGACTGGTTGGAGCGCTCGGATGCAAAAATCTTGCACCAGGATTTATCGATTGTGATGGACACGGCAAGTCTCCTGATTGCTATGCAGGAGCTCATCGTGAATCTCTATGCGGCCTTGGTATGGACTCGACCTGCGGAATGGTTCGGCAATGGTAGTCGCTCCAACACGTCCTTGCAATGGCCACAGAGGTGATTCGACTAGAGCTCCAGTCTAGCTTTTGGGTTGCTTGGCGGACTGGTATAGCCGCGATCGAGTTCCGGCCATGAACGTTTTAGATAGCTCTTGGGCTTTCTGGGACGGAAGTCGGAAGTTTGGGCTGTTGTCCGATTTGATGACCATTCTTCGGATGTGTGAGAATCGGACAAATAACTTATATAGGGGACTGTGTTGTCTCACGCAGCCCCCTCCGTGCCCCTCTATCTCGACCGATGTTGGTGCTTGAAAGGGTTGGGATCGCTCGGATTTATAAACGTGCACCACCATTTGTCGAGTGTGAGGGACGCGGCAGGTCTCCTAAATGCTATACGGGCGCTCTCTGAGAATCTCTATCCGGCCTCGACACAGACTAGTCTTGCTGAATGGTTTGGCACTGGTAGTCGATCCAACACGTCGTTGTTGTGGCCGCCTAGGCGATTCGATTCGAGCCCCCGTCTAGCTTTTGGGTTGCTTGGCGGATTTTGCCCTATCCGCAAGTGAGCTCGGTCCCTAAACGTTCGAGAAACCCGATTGCTATGCGCCGACTCTCTTTCTTGCGAGCCTCCATCTAGCTTTTGGGTCTCTACGGAACGGAAGTCGGAATCTGGGACCGTTGTTTGATTCGACGAGGCAGACTACGGTTGTGCGAGAATCGGACAAATAACTTATATAGGGGAGGTGTTGACTGGAGCATTCTCCCCCGTGCCCCTCTAACTCGACCAATGCTGGCGCTCGAACGGTGGTAGCGCTCGGATTTTCGTTGAGCGCCAGCATTGGTCGATTTAGAGGGGCATGCGAGATTCCCGAATGCTATGCGAGGGCTCTAACGGAAATGTCTATTGGTTTCGGTATGGATGCAATTGCGAGTGGTTCGGCAAAGGTAGTCGTTCCGATGCGTCCATGTCGTGGCCAAATCGATAATTCGATTTGAGCCCTCGTATAGCATTTGGGTCTCTCGATGTGATTCCGCATTCCAGTCCCTTTGGGCACTGCTTGAGCCGCATCCCAGGGGGTTCCCTTCCCAATAATCTGCCTCGCAACCCGATTGCTATGCGGTGAGGCTCCTCGGCCGCCTCGGAACTATCTGTGTATCAGACGCATCGCGGGATAAGGGGTTGGCAACGGTAGTCGCCCCAAGCGCGTCCGATGCTTGGACCATTCCGAGGCGGCCCTGAAGCCTCTTCCGTCTAGCCGTTGGGTCCTTCTCGCCGCATCCCTTGCCTCGCACCCCGATTGCTATGCGGTGAGGCTCCTCGGCCGCCTTGGAACTATCTGTGTATCAGACGCATCGCGGGATAAGGGGTTGTCACTGGTAGTCGCCCCAAGCGCGTCCGATGCTTGGACCATTCCGAGGCGGCCCTGAAGCCTCTTCCGTCTAGCCGTTGGGTCCTTCTCGCCGCATCCCTCGACTCGCACCCCGATTGCTATGCGGTGAGGCTCCTCGGCCGCCTTGGAACTATCTGTGTATCGGACGCGTCGCGGGATAAGGGGTTGTCACTGGTAGTCGCCCCAAGCGCGTCCGATGCTTGGACCATTCCGAGGCGGCCCTGAAGCCTCTTCCGTCTAGCCGTTGGGTCCTTCTCGCCGCATCCCTCGCCTCGCACCCCGATTGCTATGCGGTGAGGCTCCTCGGCCGCCTTGGAACTATCTGTGTATCGGACGCGTCGCGGGATAAGGGGTTGTCACTGGTAGTCGCCCCAAGCGCGTGCGATGCATGGACCATTCCCAGGCGGCCCTGAAGCCTCTTCCGTCTAGCCGTTGGGTCCTTCTCGCCGCATCCCTCGCCTCGCACCCCGATTGCTATGCGGTGAGGCTCCTCGGCCGCCTTGGAACTATCTGTGTATCGGACGCGTCGCGGGATAAGGGGTTGTCACTGGTAGTCGCCCCAAGCGCGTCCGATGCTTGGACCATTCCGAGGCGGCCCTGAAGCCTCTTCCGTCTAGCCGTTGGGTCCTTCTCGCCGCATCCCTCGCCTCGCACCCCGATTGCTATGCGGTGAGGCTCCTCGGCCGCCTTGGAACTATCTGTGTATCGGACGCGTCGCGGGATAAGGGGTTGTCACTGGTAGTCGCCCCAAGCGCGTCCGATGCTTGGACCATTCCGAGGCGGCCCTGAAGCCTCTTCCGTCTAGCCGTTGGGTCCTTCTCGCCGCATCCCTCGCCTCGCACCCCGATTGCTATGCGGTGAGGCTCCTCGGCCGCCTTGGAACTATCTGTGTATCGGACGCGTCGCGGGATAAGGGGTTGTCACTGGTAGTCGCCCCAAGCGCGTCCGATGCTTGGACCATTCCGAGGCGGCCCTGAAGCCTCTTCCGTCTAGCCGTTGGGTCCTTCTCGCCGCATCCCTCGCCTCGCACCCCGATTGCTATGCGGTGAGGCTCCTCGGCCGCCTTGGAACTATCTGTGTATCGGACGCATCGCGGGATAAGGGGTTGTCACTGGTAGTCGCCCCAAGCGCGTCCGATGCTTGGACCATTCCGAGGCGGCCCTGAAGCCTCTTCCGTCTAGCCGTTGGGTCCTTCTCGCCGCATCCCTCGCCTCGCACCCCGATTGCTATGCGGTGAGGCTCCTCGGCCGCCTTGGAACTATCTGTGTATCGGACGCGTCGCGGGATAAGGGGTTGTCACTGGTAGTCGCCCCAAGCGCGTCCGATGCTTGGACCATTCCGAGGCGGCCCTGAAGCCTCTTCCGTCTAGCCGTTGGGTCCTTCTCGCCGCATCCCTCGCCTCGCACCCCGATTGCTATGCGGTGAGGCTCCTCGGCCGCCTTGGAACTATCTGTGTATCGGACGCGTCGCGGGATAAGGGGTTGTCACTGGTAGTCGCCCCAAGCGCGTCCGATGCTTGGACCATTCCGAGGCGGACCTGAAGCCTCTTCCGTCTAGCCGTTGGGTCCTTCTCGCCGCATCCCTCGCCTCGCACCCCGATTGCTATGCGGTGAGGCTCCTCGGCCGCCTTGGAACTATCTGTGTATCGGACGCGTCGCGGGATAAGGGGTTGTCACTGGTAGTCGCCCCAAGCGCGTCCGATGCTTGGACCATTCCGAGGCGGCCCTGAAGCCTCTTCCGTCTAGCCGTTGGGTCCTTCTTGCCGCATCCCTCGCCTCGCACCCCGATTGCTATGCGGTGAGGCTCCTCGGCCGCCTTGGAACTATCTGTGTATCGGACGCGTCGCGGGATAAGGGGTTGTCACTGGTAGTCGCCCCAAGCGCGTCCGATGCTTGGACCATTCCGAGGCGGCCCTGAAGCCTCTTCCGTCTAGCCGTTGGGTCCTTCTCGCCGCATCCCTCGCCTCGCACCCCGATTGCTATGCGGTGAGGCTCCTCGGCCGCCTTGGAACTATCTGTGTATCGGACGCATCGCGGGATAAGGGGTTGTCACTGGTAGTCGCCCCAAGCGCGTCCGATGCTTGGACCATTCCGAGGCGGCCCTGAAGCCTCTTCCGTCTAGCCGTTGGGTCCTTCTCGCCGCATCCCTCGCCTCGCACCCCGATTGCTATGCGGTGAGGCTCCTCGGCCGCCTTGGAACTATCTGTGTATCGGACGCGTCGCGGGATAAGGGGTTGTCACTGGTAGTCGCCCCAAGCGCGTCCGATGCTTGGACCATTCCGAGGCGGACCTGAAGCCTCTTCCGTCTAGCCGTTGGGTCCTTCTCGCCGCATCCCTCGCCTCGCACCCCGATTGCTATGCGGTGAGGCTCCTCGGCCGCCTTGGAACTATCTGTGTATCGGACGCGTCGCGGGATAAGGGGTTGTCACTGGTAGTCGCCCCAAGCGCGTCCGATGCTTGGACCATTCCGAGGCGGCCCTGAAGCCTCTTCCGTCTAGCCGTTGGGTCCTTCTCGCCGCATCCCTCGCCTCGCACCCCGATTGCTATGCGGTGAGGCTCCTCGGCCGCCTTGGAACTATCTGTGTATCGGACGCGTCGCGGGATAAGGGGTTGTCACTGGTAGTCGCCCCAAGCGCGTCCGATGCTTGGACCATTCCGAGGCGGACCTGAAGCCTCTTCCCTCTAGCCGTTGGGGCTTTCTCGCCGCATCCCTCGCCTCGCACCCCGATTGCTATTCGGTGAGGCTCCTCGGCCGCCTTGGAACTATCTGTGTATCGGACGCATCGCGGGATAAGGGGTTGGCAGTGGTAGTCGCCCCAAGCGCGTCCGATGCTTGGACCATTCCGAGGCGGCCCTGCAGCCTCTTCCGTCTAGCCGTTGGGGCCATCTCGCTGCATCCCCCACCTCGCACCACGATTGCTATGCGGTGAGGCTCCTTGGCCGCCTCGGAACTATCTGTGTATCGGACGCATCGCGGGATAAGGGGTTGTCACTGGTAGTCGCCCCAAGCGCGTCCGATGCTTGGACTATTCCGAGGCGGCCCTGCAGCCTCTTCCGTCTAGCCGTTGGGGCCATCTCGCCGCATCCCCCAGCTCCTCGGCCGCCTCGGAACTATCTGTGTATCGGACGCATCGCGGGATAAGGGGTTGGCAGTGGTAGTCGCCCCAAGCGCGTTCGATGCTTGGACTATTCCGAGGCGGCCCCGCAGCCTCTTCCGTCTACCCTTTGGGGCCATCTCGCCGCATCCCTCGCCTCGCACCCCGATTGCTATGCGGTGAGGCTCCTCGGCCGCCTGGGAACTATCTTCGTATCGGATGCATCGCGGGATAAGGGGTTGTCACTGGTAGTCGCCCCAAGCGCGTCCGATGCTTGGACTATTCCGAGGCGGCCCTGTGGCCTCTTCCGTCTAGCCGTTGGGGCCATCTCGCCGCATCCCTCACCTCGCACCCCCATTGCTATGCGGTGAGGCTCCTCGGCCGCCTTGGAACTGTCTTCGTATCGGAAGCATCGCGGGATAAGGGGTTGTCACTGGTAGTCGCCCCAAGCGCGTCCGATGCTTGGACTATTCCGAGGCGGCCCTGCAGCCTCTTCCGTCTAGCCGTTGGGGCCATCTCGCCGCATCCCCCACCTCGCACCCGGATTGCTATGCGGTGAGGCTCCTCGGCCGCCTTGGAACTATCTTCGTATCGGACGCATCGCGGGATAAGGGGTTGTCACTGGTAGTCGCCCCAAGCGCGTCCGATGCTTGGACTATTCCGACGCGGCCCTGTGGCCTCTTCCGTCTAGCCGTTGGGGCCATCTCGCCGCATCCCCCACCTCGCACCCCGATTGCTATGCGGTGAGGCTCCTCGGCCGCCTTGGAACCATCTTCGTATCGGACGCATCGCGGGATGAGGGGTTGTCACTGGTAGTCGCCCCAAGCGCGTCCGATGCTTGGACCATTCCGAGGCGGCCCTGAAGCCTCTTCCGTCTAGCCGTTGGGGCCTTCCCGCCCCATCCCTCGCCTCGCACCCCCGATTGCTATGCGGTGAGGCTCCTCGGCCGCCTTGGAACCATCTGTGTATCGGACGCATCGCGGGATAAGGGGTTGGCACTGGTAGTCGCCCCAAGCGCGTCCGATGCTTGGAGCATTCCGAGGTGGCCCTGAAGCCTCTTCCGTCTAGCCGTTGGGGCCTTCCCGCCCCATCCCTCGCCTCGCACCCCGATTGATATGCGGTGAGGCTCCTCGGCCGCCTTGGAACTATCTGTGTATCGGACGCATCGCGGGATAAGGGGTTGGCACTGGTAGTCGTCCCAATCGCGTCCGATGCTTGGACCATTCCGAGGCGGCCCTGCAGCCTCTTCCGTTTAGCCGTCGGGGCCTTCCCGCCGCATCCCTCGCCTCGCATCCCGATTCCTATGCGGTGAGTCTTCTCGGCCGCCGCGGAACTATACCTGTTATTGCTACTGCATCCTTCGGCTGGTAACCTCCTCTGCCGCCTTGGAACGTTCTCTTTGTCGGACGCGTCGCGGGATAAGGGGTTGGCACTGGTAGTCGCCCCAAGCGCGCCCGATGCATAGACCGCTCCGAGTTGACCTTGCTTTCAGCCTCTCACATGCATAGACCTCTCTGAGTCGACCCTGCAGCCTCTCACGTTTAGCCTTTGGAATCTCGCCTCACAACATGATTGCTATCCTTGATGCATCCCTTGCCTCGAGCCCTGATTGCTTTCTTGGCTGCATCCCTCCTCTCCTCACAGCCCGGTTGTCATCACTGCTTCATCCGTCGCTTCATGCATTCTGGCTGCTGGGCCCTTCCCACCGCACACCTCGATTGCTATCTCTTCTGCATCACACACCCCGATTGCTATCTCTGCTACATCCCTCGGCTCTCACTTCTGCATCCTTCGCCTCCCACCTCGATTGCTATCAATGCTGCATCCGTAACCTCACACCCCGATTGCTATGCGGGGAGGCTCCTTGGCCGCCTTGGAAATTTCTGTGTGTCGGACGCACCGCGGGATAAGGGGTTGGCACTGGTAGTCGCCCCAAGTGCGCCCGATTCTTAGACCGCTTCGAGGTGACCTCGTAGCCTCTTTCGTCCAGGCTTCCTGCCTTCAACGCCCTTTTTACACCTCGATTGCTATGCGCGGGCTCGTTGGCGTCTATCACCTCTCTGCGAAGAGTGGCACGATGATTGTTGGGGTAAATCGTAGCAGTCCGATCTCTGGCCTTGGGCCATTGTGAGGGCTGATCGATTTCCTGTGCGCATCTCGTGTTCGCCCAGTAACAGACTCGACGACTTGTAATCGGTCTTGTTCCCGATTGTTCCTGGAGGTAGTCTTCGGAACTCTTGGATTTGACCTGTCACTCGAACTGTCCTCTTCCGAGGATGCTTGTGTGTGTGTGCTTGTGCCATTTCCTTGGCGGTATTAACGAGATATTAAAGAGCGGAGTGAGCGCCTCGCCCAGCTATGTTTGGGGCTCTCACTCCCTTACC